>NC_065519.1:32791109-32806708 GCF_006386435.1 Epinephelus moara
AGAAGACAAATTAAACAGGATGACCAATGTGAAAATCTAAAGAAAGCATAGAATAATGTACTGAAGGAGACTGTTGTGCCATCACATTTTTTTGTGGTTTGAGAGCAAAGATCCAGTCGCCGCTGTGCAAAACTCTGCAATACAATTAGGTCCGAAAAAACCCTGGAGGAGTGCTTTGCAAGGAGTCTTTGAAAGGACCCGAGCCTGGCGTAAAACTGGAGAGAGCAGGCAGCAAATGTGAGTTAAATAAAAAGAATAGAAAATAAACACATCTTGCAGGAGCCAGTTGTCATGATAGCAAGCTACTCAAAGAGAGGAAGGTAAGCTAGTTCAGGCCCCCAGGAAGTGCAGCTTTGAAGCAACTTTTCATATTGGCCAAACAGTGAAACTACATCTGTCACGTGATGCCCTCTGGCCCAAAAATACTTTGTTCCATTGACTTACATGGTGAAAGAGACATTTGTAAATCAGAAGATACATGTTTTTGAGCATCACGACCACTGCAAAATGACTCAGATCAATCCAAATCAGAATTTGATCCATTCAGTTAAATAACATTTGGAAAGTCTAGAAGAGTTTAATCATTTTATCCTCACTTTAGCGGAATGCTCAACTGGAAGTTCAGTAGAGTTGAACATTTTGGCTTCAAGTACCACTGAGCAACTTTCATAGAAATACCAACGCTGTATCCTATATTTCATTTATACATCTATGGTCTAGTTAGCTGAGGATGCTAACTTTCCTAGAAGAATAAAAACTTCACAAAAGGACAACCCAAATCAATCAATCAATCAATCAATTTTATTTATAAAGCCCAATATCACAAATCACAATTTGCCTCACAACAAATGTTGACTGTTGTGGAGAGACAGATTAAATTGTTGACTGTATCATAATCAACACTAGTTGGGCTTAATGAAAAGGCTGAATACATCTCCTGCCATGGGAAACCTCCACCTAGTGGCTTAAGCTTAGATGCTTTTAACACTAATAAGCCTTTGTCTAAGGATGGCTTTATCCCAAATTAAGAAATGGGAAAATATAAACAATAACTGTAGTATCATTTATGTTAATATTTCCTGACACAGAAAGTGAGAATAATTCACATTTGTGTTCAAGTTTAAGGGAGGGAGGTAGTTAGACTGGAGGGGAGAAGAGAGAGGTGAAAGTGATAAAAGGCAAAGCTAGAGGAGTAAAAGAGCATGAGAAGCAGAATGAGCAGGGATAGAGAACAAAAAAGATAGTAATTGAAGACCTGAAGGAGGATGAGAAGGACTGTAATTTAAGACCTAAAGATTGAAACTGTCAGTCAGCCTCCTCTTGCTTCTACTGCAGAGGGTTACTGTGGGGAGATGACTGACTGACAGCAATTAGCTAACTCATTTCACAGAACTGATACTTTGCACAAGCATCAGAAGAGGACGTACAGAGCAGTGGAAGAGATGCTCCTCATTAATCAGCTGTCCTCAGGGTATATACCCTTTTGTTGTCACTGGAGCTTTAATCAGTTAAATACTCATAATTCACACGGGATTTTACTACTTTGATGTTTAATCGCCCTTTTTGTGTCAAGAGAAGTTCAGTGTTTTTATGTGTGCTTGGTTTGCATGAAAGCGTGTGTGTTTGTTTACTTTCATTGTGTGAGATTGCACTTCTGTCAACAAGACAACCAATTTGATCAGTGATGCCACATGATGGCACTCTTGTAAACTTGATGCGTCATCCACACAATACAAAAACAAAGGAAAAATCCACCTAAATATAATCTGTCAGTTGATTGTAAAAAAAGAGTAACTGCAGGGTGCAGATTAATTTTTAAGATTATTTTTTTTATGGGCTTTTGCCTTTAATGGAAAGGACAGTGTGTGAAATGGGGAAACAGAGAGAGAGCGGGGGACTGACATGCAGCAAAGGGTCGCAGGCTGGACTCGAACCCGCGACCGCTGCAGCGAGGCAATGCCTCTGTACATGGAGCGCTGGCACTATACACTACGCTAATGACGCCCCTGCAGAATAATCTTTGGTTACTGATCTTTTTCAGTAAATGGCACACACATATATGGAACATTTCACCACCTGAATTTAAAACATAATTGAAATATTAAGCAAGGTTCAACACTAAGGTTTTTTTTCACTTGCCCAGTCAGGCAAGTTGGTCAGAGATCTACTTGCCCGAAGTCAGTTTTTACTTGCCCTATAAAAATTGTTTAATTTAAGCGGCTATCAAATAACAAAGACTGCAGTTATTTTTATGTTATGTAATCTTTATTTACACTTTATTTATTAATTAAAAAAACATATGTCATGTATTGTAGCTTAATTCCTACTCAAATATGACAGTGTCAGGGCTTAAAGTGAAAAATTTGTCAATCATCAGTCTATAATTTTGCGCCCTACTTGAGCCATGCCCACCTCTATTTATTTTTCACCCCTCTCTCCAGTTCTGCTGTATTAACACTGGGTTTAATATATTTTGCTTCCATCTCTCTGCCCTGCTTTACTCTACTTCAACGCTACTTAGCTCTCTCTCTACTCTACCAGTAGACTACCACATCCACCTGTTGCACAAAACGCACACAGCCGTGTGTCCCCTAGGATGGAGTTGTAGCAGCGTAGGTGAAGAACACGCATGAAAAATAATTTTCACATGTGTGAAACTTTTTTGTATGCTTGCAAAGCACAGCCTGCTGGGATGTTTCTATGTATCTACTGGCACCAGAAGGGCTCTTTAGGGCTAAGTACATACAGTAGGCTACATGTGTGCACAGTATGAGCAGGTGAAATGTCTGTCTAGCTTACATATGAGGTGTCTCAAGATTTAGGAACATACAATTTTATTGAATATAATAAAAGTAAAAAGTCACTTGACATGCTGCTGTTTTGTGCTATGACCTATTTAAGTGTTGGAAGTTGTTATTTACGTGACAACGCCTGAACACAGTGTCCATAACAATAACTTTGTCAGCTGACAAACTGCACTGGGCTCGGGGTCAGGTTTGGTCAGGAAAATGCGGCCCGAGCCACACTCTAGCGTGCTCACCTGTGTGTGTGGCGGAACTCAGCCGTGCGCGATACAGAGAGCAGAGGAGAATTGTTAACGCGTGACCATGTAGAGACAGAAATGACACGATGACATAACACCATAAATAGTATATTGTTATGTTATTATATGAAGCGTCCGTCGCGCAAAATAATATCAATGGGGGCTGTGGGCAGGACATTGTTACACAGCTGTGCCTGTGACTTCAGGCAGAGAGACCGCTGCATCAGAGCAGAAGAGCACGTTTTAAAATACATTTATTTTATCAATTAGTTATTAACTTTTACTATTTTTAGCAACTTGCCCGATCAGGCAAGTGAGTTGTTAGTTTACATGCCCGAACTTGAGTTTTACTTGCCCCGGGCAATCGGGCAATCGTTATTGTTGAGCCCTGATAAGTTTTCAATACACAAGTGAAACTTTGGTTAAAAAAGTGAAAACTGAACCACTTTTGAATAGAGCCACATAGTAGCATACAGTAGTTGCACCGACTTAATGTATTCCGAAATTTCTCCATAATGAATCAGAAGAAAATCCCAAATCTCTTCCTTTTTAAGTAAAATTGAATAGCAAATGTATAATGTAATATAAAGGATGGTTTATAAGTGTTTCTCAACTTTTGTTTCTTATGACAGTGCTGAACTGTAAAAAAATGAAGTGCCGGTACTCCCCTTTTTCACATGTTGGCATATGTATCACAGAGCGGGGACGGGTCAGTGAACCAAAAGAACCAAAGGAGTCAAAGAGTCACATCATGCGTCAAGTCACTACTGGCGGGTGAATTACATGAACAATGAACAGGGTTATTTAAAAGAACCAGTCTTCTCATCAGTATCAGTGGAGGTAGCTGCTGGTTTTGCTGATGCTAACATTACATTAACATGCTCTTCACTGGATGTATTAAGGGCCCTGGATACAATGTTGGAGGCAGGACTCTGTTCATTCCTATGAAAGTTTCTCAGTGGCGCATGAAGCCAAAGAAACTCTAGTTCCCTGGTATGAAATTACCCAGATAAACAGCGTTGCTTCTGCATCATTGGGCCCATAGTGCAAACGCACTTCAGACTTTGGCCAGCCAAGCCAGCTCCTTCCAGTTTGGCACTACACAAACTTGAATGGGGATAATAAAGATTTAATTTTATGGCTCTGCTAGACTTTCCAAATGTTACTGGACCAAATGGATCAAATCCTGATAGTAAAACCAGTCATTTTGCCTGGGGTGTTACACTCATTACTGTTCTCAAAGTAATATTACTTTACATATTACTTCCTGCCAACAGTAATTAATTACACCACTCGTTATATTGCGTTTCCATTCCACCCCACAAAATTGGTAATTGCATATCTCCTCAAAATTCAGACTTCTCTGGTGTCTGAATGCAATATCTGGTAAACACAGCTAAGGCTGGATAGCTTGTGGCTGTGACTGGTAATTTCCAAGGCTCTGTCTAAAGACAGCAAGTCAGTTGTGGAGCAACATTTCATCCACCACATATCTTCATTAGTTCTTTGTAGCCTGCAGCTGTCCACGATTAAATCCAGTTTTGGTTGTTTAGCCAGTGGAGGGATACAGCCATCCTCCCTAAACCCTTTGGTGGGGTGTATATCCTGGAGCTTCATGTTGTTGTGCTGTCAGTCATAGTAGGTGTTTCAGACCAGAGATTTGAGGACGTGCTTTTCAAAATGGAAAGAGTTTTAGTGGCACTTCCTGCAGCAATAGTGTTCTTGCCATCATTCCTACCAGCAAATCAAAGTAATGGGAATATTTCCAGCTGCTAAAGGTATGCGTTTCCATTCTCCAAACTGGCCTGCTATTTTGTGATGTGTGGCAGTGCACCGATTATGAAATTCACTGATGTGATATGTTTCAAGATCGGGAGAAAAAAGAGAGAGAGAGGTTCTGTAGTCATTACTTGAGGCGCACTGGCTGGTTGTTTTCATTGTATTGCACTTAAATAGGTCAATAACATGCTCATCAGTGAATATGAGTGTTATTGAATCAAATTGTTCCCCACTTCGCTCCTCCGCGAGTTATGAGTTATGTGAGTTACCGTATATTTATTTTGGCTGTCCCTCCTTGAGGGACTGTTTGCGCTTTTACGCATGGGTCGGTGGTGAAGTGGTGCACATGACTCGTGCTACGGACGGACGGACGGACGGACGGACAGACAGCCACGTATCTAAAACAGGTAATACATCTGGCTACATCTTTCCCACATCAAATATACGTAATCACCTACACCCGCGTGCGTAAAAGTGCACACAATTCCGTGTCCTCTCACCGCGGATGCTGTGATTTGATGGCCCGGTACTCATTGTAGCCCACTCTTATAAGACCCAATAATAATAAGTTACTGTGGACCTATATGCCATGCCTTTTAATACAATTATCAGAGGAGTTTGCTGAAAAACAGGTAATGTCAGCCTGAATTACTCACATGCGTCCCCAGTGAAAATCGCTGACATGCATGGGGAATACAGCTTACTGTCAGGACTCAGGGACCAGAATTCGGGATGGCAGACCGTCGGGATGGCGATATTTCGGTGTGGCGGCCTGTAACTGTTGGTTAAATGGCCCGTTCGGTTGGTATTCAGATAACTGGGGCTTTACTGGTATAATGCAATAGCACCACCCAGCGGTGTAACCCGTGTACACGTGTACACAAAAACAATGACCCACTCTAAATGTTTAGAGATTTTTGTACAAGAACTCACCCCTACATTATACAGTATTTTTGCACTAAAAAACATACTGGACAGGAACTGTAACCAAATGACGGCCTGGTGCAGGTCGGTGCAAAAAAAAAAGAAAAAAAGCCGTGAGCAAATAGCCCCTGGTTCTTTTAAACGCCTGGGGTCAAAATCGATTTTGTGAAATAAACGCCCGGGCTACTATTTGGAAAAATACGGTATCTGTGTTGTAAAAGCATTTTGCTCTGCTGCTGTAGACAGCCTGTCTAAATGATATCTTGAAGCCTGTCTGATTGTAAGTGGGTTTTTTTCTTCATGTTGGCATGTTAAGCTTGTATTTTCGGTCTCTGGAGACACTCCAATAAATTCGCCTATACAGTATTGTACCAAATTGACCTTTGTTTTACTGTGTTTCATACACCGGACCCCTTGGTTATCTTCTAGAAATGAGCTTGTAATTAATTTATTTTCTTTATTTTCTGTGAAGTTAAACACATGACTAATGATAATTAAACGTCCGCTCGCTGTCCGTGGTGCTGAAATATGCGCTGAAATAGGTCCGATGTTTTCACTGCTCTCACCAAGTCGTGCATTACATGCAGACATGAGGTATTATGAATGTGAGAAACAGCTTCATGTCCTTTGAAACAGTTTTCAATAGCATAGTATGTACTTCTGACAGGTCAAAGACCAGTGAAGTTTTATATAAGTTCATATTTTTGAAACTCCATCATCAGTAGCTCTGTGACGTCATGTCATATTGCCATACCTTAGCTTTTGCTGAAACGACGCCCCTGCCGCTGGGTTGTAGTTTATTTAGGGCTATTATGAATCACCCAGAGAATACATGAATACATATATACTAGTCCATACCCATTGAGTGCACAGTTGCCCACGTACAGTTTCACATGGTGTGTGTTTGGGATACAGGTCATAGGAAATTGCAGATTAAATAGTCAACTGAACTCATTAAGAAGAGCAATGTATTCAGACAGAGTTTTTGTGAATTTGATAGTATAGCCACAGCGATCTGTTGCATTTTAGCCATTTTTCTGTTGTTATAGCGCCACCCAGTTGCCAGTTAGAGTTAAATTTCTCCAGTTAGGTAACTTAGCCTGTCCCCCTGCCACAGGAAATGGATTAATCCTGGAAAGCTGTTTTTCTCCATATGAAAGTGACACAGCGATTATTCGACTAATGAGAATTTGGTCGGATGAGAGCATAGCAACCAAATAATCGACTAGTCGACTAGGTAACTACAGCCCTAGTCCCTAGATTATGTTCACCGAGTTTCATGCAGATCAGTCAAACTTCCTAGGAAGAGATCGATTTTAAGTTCAAAATGGCGGAAAATCTATATAACCAGAAGTTATGGGTTCTTGAGGCAAATTTGTTCCTCATGAGGAGAGGCATTTCTTTTTTTCTTTTTTTTAAAGATATTTTTTGGGGCATTTTTTGCCTTTAATTGACAGGACAGTGAAGCGTGAAGGGGGGAGAGAGAGAGGGAGAGACATGCAGCAAAGGGCCACAGGCTGGACTCGAACCCGGGCCGCTGCGGCAACAGCCTTGTACATGGGGCACCTGCTCTACCACTAAGCCACCAACTCCCCGAGGAGAGGCATTTCTGTGCAAAGTTTCATGTCTCTACAACATATGGGGAGATGAGATGAGATATGCCCATTCAAAGTTTGGAATTTCAATCGGTTGCTATAGCGCCCTCCTTTGGCCAATTGATGTAATATTACTTCATTCGCATCCTCCCATGACCCTCTACCACTGTGCCAAATTTTATGTGGATTGACTAAGTCAGTGAGGAGAAAAACGTGGAACAGACACACAGACACAGACAGAGTTTTCGTCATTGTATAGTAAGATATATATGTGTGTGTGTGTGTGTGTGTGTGTGTGTGTGTGTGTGTGTGTGTGTGTGTGAACAACTGATGACTTTTGTCAGTGAAACAACGTTTTACGTTATTGTCAGCCACAGCAGGCAGCTCTTTGCCACCAAAATCTTCACAATATCGGCACAATAGTGCGCCCAACAGAAAAATTTGCACGAGAAAAATGGATAAGTGGCTTTTGCCTTTTTCAAAGTTAATCTCATGTAGTGAGCTAGCAGAAAAGAGGCAGCATTAATGATCAATCACAGTACAACAGAGCCAAACCGTACAACCCCAAAATGCGATGATACAGAGGTGAGGCTGCTCCCACTTGTAGTACTTTCTCCAGAGTACTACACATTTACCACATGCACTGTATTTGAGATCTCAGTATAAAGCTGACAGAAAAAATGAAGCATTTGTACAACTGGAAAGATACAAATGTGGATTTGTTTACTAAGCCATCTTCTAAAGCACACAGCACTCAGTGCCCAAGGGACTAAACTGTAGATGTTATTTTGGAACAGAGAAGATGAAATAAGTGACCCAGGTCTCCCTGTTTTTTTGCCTTTCTGCCAGAATGTTTACACTGACCCCAATACTTACAGGCAGCTCCAATGGAATTGTTAGGGGGATAAATACATTGTGAATACATCGCAGAGTTGTAAAAGCTACTGCTACGGGCTTTTCTGAGATATTACTAGAGCTTTTCTAAATCTGTTCAGTACACAGACAACTGGATTTTAGAACTGACACAGCAGAACAGTCATTGATTGACTAAAAAGGAATGGATGGAAATAAGGTAACTGCTTTATGTAATGACAGACAGGAAGTGCATGAATGCCCTCCATTTCACTCTGATTTTCTGTTCTGCAGCACAAGAAATCTTTCAATGACGTTTAGGACTGAATGTTATGGAACCTAAAATAACTACAATATGAATCTACAGGCCAATGCACAGAGATTTGACAAGTAGTGAAGGCAAGTAACTTCTGGCTGATTTACATGCGCAAGGAAATAAGCCTTTTCACAGCGCACATTTTGACTCAATGGCGTAACAGGAAAAGCACAGGTGCTACTAATATCATTCATAAGGGCTCATTTCTATTAAAATGTCACAGTGAGCAGTCATGCACAATACCAGGGCTCTGTAACAGTCACTATTACTGCTAGTAATTATATCTGTGCTTTCCTGCTGTAACATATCAAAATGTCACATCGAAATATGGCTCAATGACCATTTTCACTCATTTAGAGTCATGGAATATAGTGGAATGTACACCCATTTATTTAACAAAAAGCACTTGCATTAAGGTTTTACAAATCAAGTTATTTGACATTAGCCTTTTTCTGCTTTATGATCACACTCTTTCATTAGTTTTACCCTCCCTTTGCATGAGGGTTTTTCTGAGTCAGAGATTATAGGCACCTATTGATGCGGGATTCTTTCTGCTTTTAATTCGTAGGCTGGCCTTCAAACCCACCCACATTCCTGCTCATATTTTTCACATTGAAAGATAGCTTGTGCTTTTTCAATAAATTCAGTGAGTAAAGTCAAGCATATTGTAAATGCTAAAAAAAATGTACTGGCTTGCTTTTGAGCCTGAGCCGTCGTTCAGTGTACTTTAGTGATATAAAGTATCTGTGTAGGTGTAGCTCATCATTATAGTTTACAGTTTTTTACACCATGCGCTTTTTATCCAAGGCAGGCCTCATTTGGCGCTTTTGCGAATGTAAACTACAACACTTCCTTTCAGTCAGAGGGTTTTCTTTAAAAATAATAGTGTGGATGACCCAATGTAAAAGCTTGAATGGTGCTTTAGAAGTCCAATACAATAGTTAAAAATTGTCAGCGTGGGCAGAAAGAGGTGTTCATCAAACATGCTTGAAACTTTGTTTATTAAAAATAAAGGTTCATATTTCAAACACAGCGTTCAGGAAAAAAAAAAGTGTGATATTTTCATCCCAGCCGCGGCAACACATTCTCACTCCCAACTCATCAAATACAAACGCTTGATCGGTGGCCCTACAAGTCAAAATAACACTCTAGTTACCCTCCAGCATCAGTTTTGGACACTGAGGAACAGCATGATAATTTTTGCTCGTTACATGCATTGTCCAGTCATCCATTCATATATTTTCAACCGCATATTCGAAGCCTGGTAACAGGGGGAGCAAGCCGAGCAAAGCATTCCAGACATCCCTCTTCCCAGCAACACTTTCCACCTCCTCCTGGGGGACCCCGTGGCGTTCCCAGGCCAGATCAGCGTGGTTTGGGTTTGCCCCGGGGCCTCCTACCAGTGGCACGTGCCTGGAACACCTCCAACAGGAGACACCCAGGAGGCATCCTGATCATGTGGCCTGATCAGTCTGACTAAGCTATTAGGACCAAGTCAAGTAAAGACCAGTTGGTTGAACCCACTACAGGAAGTTACTACTACCAGCCAAGAAATCCACCCAATATTCCCAGTTATACAAACTAGATATAGGCATATGTATTTTGTCACCTTCAGGAAAAACCAGGCTAGCTGTCTCCCCTTATTTTCAGTCTTTGTGCTGAGCTCACTGGCTGCTGGCTGTAGCTTTGTATCTACTGTACAAATAGTAGAGCATTTAGCAGCTAAAGATCCAGGTACTCTTCTCAAAAGTCTCTCAGGAGAGACTTAAAGCAGAGCTAAAAGACAGTAAGTATTGGTTTTACATTTGCCAGGTGGCCAGAAGCACAACTCTAATGAATGATAATATTGCTCTGTAACTACTGGATGGGTATATAAGCAACTGTTTGCTTACAAGTTTGCAATAAATGTGACAAGTGACTTTAAGGTGCTCTACTCATATAAAGTGTTATATAGGGTACCACAGACCTATAAAGTGCAGACTTCATTATACTGTATACCTCCACTCTCTCTCAGATCAAAGTCAGATGATCGACTCCAGCTTGCTCTATCTCGTGTGCCTTATCGTACATCTAGATTTGTATCATTTGTCACTGAAGCTTGACACAAGGGTTGATGAGAAGGGAGGAGGGGGTGAGGGAGATGAGAAGAAAAGAGGAGACAGTGATGAGTACTGCAGTGATGGACCTCTTTTACACCACACATTAACCTGCACCCTGGAAGATTGGATTGTAATAGGATGAAGCGAAAAGCCATGCAGATATAAATGTACCTAATGACACCTACATGATGCACTGTAGATTGAAGGGTAAGTGTCACCAGTCGAATGTTAATAGAGGTAAACCAAATACAAAAGCAATCATTCAATTAATTTTTTCGTCACCTTGAATAATACATAGTACAACTCCAGTGAAATGTGATCCCAACAGCTCCCTTAACTTGTGCACTGATTTTTACTCCTATTTTGTGTCTTCTTACATTGTTGGCTACTGCTTTATAATTGTCCATGTTTGAGAATGGTTCTGGTAATCCATGGTTTCTGGTTTTGGAATGATTTAACTGTCCACACATCAGGACCTCAACAAGACAAACCTATGATGCTTTTCCACTCAACCCCTCTGCAGCCACCTTTGAATGGTAGATAGCAGTGATCCAAAGCAGGTACAGGACAGCACCTCACATTCCCCCCATCACACCGGTCCTTATTTACCCTAAAGCACACCTCCTCTCCTTCTCTCGCCATAGCCTCTGCTCTGTCAGATCAGCACATCAGAAAAATTCACCTGGTTGAATGACACTGTCCAGGATTTAACCAAGTTTTGGCTGATCATAGGATATTACAGTTCCTAATAACCCGTTGGAACCCGATACTGTACGGAGGTTGTCCAGTTTATTTTCCAACACCTGTGCAATGGCTAGCAGGATGCTAATTCAGCTGGTGCCAATCTTCTCCATCCTTCCTCGATGTTCATTGGTGTTTACATTTGAAAACCTCAACATGGATAACTAAGCAGCTAGCTAGCTAGAGGTTGGCAGAGTTTACAGGCTCGTGAGTTGATTTCCACATTACCATGAGTGAATCGCAGCCACCATTGTCCAAAGCCAACCACAAAAAGCACCACCAAGATCTGAAAAATAGACAATGGAACCTAAACTTAGCACAATTAGCAAAACTGACAAAGAGGCATCTGGAAGCATCTGCACCTACGTCACATTGAGCAGCAAGCTCAGATAAAAATTATATAAATGAATGAAAGCAAATGCTGTATGTAATTCTGAAGAAAGATTGTTGAGTTTCGTTACCAGTAAATTTATTACAGATACATTTTGCCTATATTTTAGTAGATTGCCGATAGTATAGATGCAGACAGTAAACAAGAGGAGAGAAAGGCATGCTTTGGAAGGTCCCCAACTGGAGACTGAAGACATTGCAACAAATCAAGTACAGCATTTTAGTGATAAAATCTATATTCTTTCCCTGTAATGTGCAGCTGCCTGGGATGCTGTCAGTGACACAGGAAGGCTGGAAAAGATGACATCAATATGAGCAAGTAACTCTTAGGCATTCATTTATTTTCTTGAATGTGATTCTGTATTTGTGTAGGTGTGCATAAATTGAACTTAGGTTTATTCCAATTTTCTGGGATCTATTTAGCTTGTGTTTGACTTATTAATAGTTTAATTGAGGAATCTGAGGGAGTGCAACCAAAGAAAACCTCATTCTCTGCCCAGTGACCTTCAAGGTTAGAGAGTCAGCCTGGTCAAACAGAAGGGAGGGGAGGTGCAGAGGCAGAGGATGATGATGGTGATACAGAAATTCAGAGAAGATGAAAGCTACTGCTGTGGACTTCAGGAAATTGGAACAGTTTCACACCACAACCCACACAGCTGCCGACAGACTACGGCCCTGACTGTTGCAAAGCTAGATTTTTTTCCAAAATAACACTGAAAGAACCTTCATTTCTGCAGGGTCAGCATGTGTTCTGTTGTACATTCCACACAGGGTTAGTCACAAAAATGTATCCACTTTGGTCAAAAAGGTTTTCATGAGCTTATGGTCAAGCCTTCCCAAAAAGCATTTCTTCCCCAGAGATTATCTCTGCCTGAACACCATCTCGTCATCTTGAGTCAATGAAGCACTTTTACTCAGGCTTTTCTCATGCACTGTTTGTATGTTTTCCTATGACATGTAATCCCATGTAATCATGAGCCAGTAATTCATGTAAAACCCACAAATTTGGGAAGGCTGAATATGTGACCAATGCGACGATGGGAGTTAAGAGGGATGTAGTCCATCTAAAGAGGCAGGTTGGGGTGGTAGATGGATCACGAAACACAGGACTTTCCCCAAGAAGTTTAAGGTAGGTCATCACCATGTTTGATTTCCCAAACCTAACCTACATAACTTTATGTTATGTATGTAACTTTACGTTAAGTACATGACATGACAAGGCCCAATATGTTTTTCTCCCAAACCTAACCTATGTAACTTTACCTCAGGTAGATAATGTCATTTGTGGGGTGCCAATTCGTAATATCATACAAAGCATTGTACCAGGATATGTTGTTTAACTCCTAGCCCTGCAGTAGATATAAGTTACGAGATCTTTTTGGCCCGTTAGGACCGATTTAAATGCAGCCCCATGGCATGTCAATGGACAGCATCTAACTGAATGCTTGGTTTTTAATTCATCCCTTCTCATGGCCCCCAAGAAGACTATCTGTCACCAAATGCATGATATGCTAATATCTTCAGCAAGGGAGAATCTGCTTTCCAATTGTAGCTCCACTTTGTTATTTAGGCTGATAAGACAGCTGCAACATATAAATCTGGCCTGGTGTAGCTTTAATGTCAAGTGTAAATGGGTTCCAGCTCAATCCTATTATATTGTGTAATATGCATGTTAGCAGCAGGTGGAAAGGTGGCTAAAGAGGAGAGGAAGATAGATAGAGAGAGTGATGGATTGATGGAATGGATTGAGGGTAAATGTAGGTGAGACGAGGAAATTGGAGGGAGGGAGGGTAGGAGTGCGAGAGCTGGTAGCTAATGGTGAGAAAAGATTTTAACTGGCAGCCGGCAGCAAAGTGCAGTCAAGTGGCGGAAGGAAAAGATGGAGACTGAAGAGGATGAAGAGAGAAATGATAAGGGGAGACATATATATATTTATTTATGGAAATGCTGCAGATTATTACCTTATCAAAAGAATGAAGAAAAAGTAAGAAAAGAGATAGAAGCTGAGGTGAAAAAGATGGGATGATGCAGAGAAAGAGGCAGATGGAGAGAATGAAGAGGGTCAGGCAGACATGGAGAGGACTGGATTATCAGGAAGTTAAGAAGAAATGGCCACATGATGTTTGAGAGGATTCGGTGGGCAGAGATGAGAAAAGGATGAGGGAGGATGAAAAGGGGGGCAGATAGGAGGATTAAAAAAGATAACTTGAGTAAAGGAGGATGACAGGAGAGAAAGCGAGGGCCTGCGTGGAGAGGAGGGGAGGTGAGCGATTTGAAGAAGAGGAGAGAAGGATGAGGAGAATAAGTTGGAGGGAGAGGGGGATGGCAAGATGATGAAGTGGGAAGGAGAAGGTAATTAAAGAAAACAGAACGAGGAAATAAAGAGAGGGGTGGATTAGACAGTTAAAAAAAAAAAAAAAAAAAGGCGAGAGAAGGGGAGAAACACTGAGCTGATTTCCAGCTGATGGATTTCATCCATAGCTCCAACACCTACACACTCTTTTACACACTTGTTCTTTCACATCACTGGGGGGGGGGGGGCAGGGAGGACAGAGAGAAATTAAGTGAAGCTGTTTCTACCCGGAGGAGCCCATTTTATCTTCTACGGAACATCAATTCACACACAACAGGCCACAGGGAAGACATGACTGTGTGTGTGTCCATGTCCACGTATGTGTGTGTAGGTAATGCTCTCTGTCACTGGAGAGAAAGAAGACGATAATCCTCCAAGTTTCTCTTCGTCTCAAAAACCTACCAGCGACACCCAACGTAAATTTATGCAAAAAAAAATAAAAAATGTTTTAACTGATACTCGACTTTACAATGTAGTTCACTCACATTTTTACATAGTAAAATGACTAAAGTCAGATTGGATCTTTCATAAGTTTGTGACACAGCATGATGAGCCTGGATTTCTTTTTTCCCCTCAAAATGTGTAATTAGCATTTTTGGAACAAGAGACTTGAATACAAGTGTTTCAGTAAATGTACCTTCAGTAATAAATGCACAGCCATATGTCTACTGAGTGTGTCTCTTTGTTCAATGGCAGCTGAAAACAGACGTTGCATGAACACTGGCCAGCTGTTGAAACGGCTAAGAACCTGTGGAAAGCCATGCATACTAAGCTTAAACCTTACATTTATACTAAACACAAACAACAGTTTTGTTTTTGCTCCCATTTTTCACAGGTTTAAGTTAAACATCTAAGACTTTTTATGACCTCAACAAATATATTTCTGTCACATTTTGGTTGCAAATGAGTTAAAATCTGTGTTGGTGAGCACTTCTCCTTTTCCAAGATAATCTATCCACCTGACAGGTGTGGAAGATCAAAATGCTGATTCAACAGCATCAGTACTTCACAGGTGTGCCCTGAGATGGTCAAAATAAAAGGACACCCTGAATAGTGCAGTTTGTTCACACACCACAATCTTACTATATAATGACGAAAACTCTGTCTGTGGGTGTATGTCTGTGTCTCTGTTTCATGTTTTTCTCCTCACTGACATGGTCAATCCATGTGAAATTTGGCACAGTGGTAGAGGGTCATGGGAGGATGCGAATGAAGCAATATTACATCAACTGGCCAAAGGGGGGTGCTATAGCAACTGATTGAATTTGCAAACTTTGAATGGTCATATCTCATGCCCCGTATGTCGTAGAGACATGAAAGAACCCATAACTTCCAGTTATATAGATTTTCCGCCATTTTGAATTTTTTGAAAAACACTTAAAATCAATCTCTTCATAGGAAGTTTGAGCGATCTGCATGAAACTCAGTGAACATAATCTAGGGACCAATATCTGAAGTTCCCTCTTGGCAAAAGTTGGAAAACTTACTAAAACTGAGCTTCTATAAG
>NC_065519.1:32807394-32815204 GCF_006386435.1 Epinephelus moara
AAATGCGACCGATCGCTGTGGCTCCCCCTGTGGCCAAATGTTGTTGTTTTTTTTCTAATTTTTGGTATGACTAAGTCATGGTATGGTATGTTGTACATAATCACGGAAACTGTCAGTGTGTCATTCTGTCAGTCAGTCATTCTGTCTGTCCCATGTTTTTCTACTCACTGACGTGGTCACTCTATGTGAAACTGCACATAGGCACTGAGGATTGGCATAGGTAGAACATGACAAATCTACCAATGGGTATGGACTAGTAACATAGATATTCCAAGTTTTGAGGTAGTGTGCCATTGCTGTGCTGAGGGCAGAACTGTCCACCAGAGCTGCTGCCCCTGAACTCATCATCTTTCATTTCACTACCATAAGATTTTCCAGTGTCATGTCCAGTAATTTGGCAGTACATCCAACCAGCCTCACAATTGCACAAGTCAGATACAATGACGAACTGCTGTCAGGTCAAAACCCTTCACCACATCAGCTCAGGACCTCCATGTCCAACATCTTCACCTGCAAAACCATCTTAGGCCAGCTACTTGAACTGATGACGCAACAATTGGTTCGCACAACCAAAGAATTTCTGCACTTACCGTCTCAGGGAAGTTCATCTGTATGCTTATTGTCCTCACCAGGGTCTTGACCTGTTTGACATTTAACCAACTTGTGCAATTGTGAGGCGGTTGGATGTACTGGCAAATTCACAGAAACAGCACTGGAGACGTCGTATGGTACTGAAATGAACATTCACTGAACAAAACAAAAAACAACAAAACAGCTGTTGCGTTTTTTTGTGTGATAAAACTGCACATTTTAGAGTGCCCTTTTTATGACCATCCTAAGGCACACCTGTGTAGTAATGATGCTCTTTAATCAGCATCTCGATACACCACGCTTGTCAGGTGGATAGAATATCTTGGGGAAAAGAAGTGTTCATTAACAAAGATTTTAACAAATTTTTGTACAAAATTTGAGGGAATATATAGGCTATCTATTGAGTGCATTAGAAGGTCTTAACTCTAATTTAAACCTGTGAAAAATGGGAGCAAAACAAAAGTGTTGCATTTAAGGTTTGGTTCAGTGTATAAAAATCTGTAAACTGTAAAAAAAAAAAAAAAAAAAAAAGGGCTTTGCACTGCCTTCTTTCAGAAATTGACAAAAGAAGCTTTGTAAAGATGGTTAATCGACTGGTATCCGTCTTCATAAAGAACTCTGATCAGCACCCACATGACTGATGACTCTGCCCCAACCACCTTATGTGCTAAGGGCCACAGATCAGTGTGTGGGAGTGTGAAATTCCAATCGTAGGCCAAAGGGGCCAACAGACATGCTAAATGCTTTGCTGTCTTCATTGTGTCACACTGGTGCCAAAGGGCCAAAGACTTTCACCCCCACACACCTATGGCAGAGCATCTCGCTTGTCAAGAGCAACCATTTATTTCAATTACATGACAAGTTTTCCAATTCTCTCTTTCACACACACACACACACACACACACACACACACACACACACAATGAGGTTGCCATATAGAACTGATGTACTGCCTGTTTCTTCTCCCTGTAGTGCAAAGTTATATTCGGTATTGTAACTCTTATAGAAAAAACGGAACATAATTTATAAGGTCCCACATTAAAGTTTGGTTATCAATTAATAACTAAAACTTGGTAATATGCAAAATGTATTTTTCACAAAACATGAATAATATAGTAGTACAGTTTAACACTAGTTATAGTTCTGTATAAAATGCAGGCTCTTCGAGAGGAAATTACTGCCTGTAAATGCAGCTAAACCTGTGAGGCACATTTTGTCTATAAATGCCAATATTAAACAGAAAATTAAAATGTGCTGCCCAGAGTTGTATGTCTCTCAGATTTTAATTTAAAGATCTCCCCCAGATGATTAAAACTCTGCTTTGAATAGTAATATCTGTCTTCTGATTTCCGACAAAAACTTCAAATAACTAATTAAAAATTCTTAAAATCACATCTACTCTTCCCCAGTTGACAAATCTAGAATCTAATATGCAAAATATTCCACTTTACATGAGTTCAAATTCCACTCTCAGTGTGTGTGACAAGGAGGCTTCAAGGCTCTACATCACACCTGTGTAACTGGGAGATTTTTTAATCATGAATATGAAAACATCTGTACATCAGAAGGTTCACTGATGCTAATTAACTCCCCATTTATTAAAAACAGAGCTGACAGGGATGTGTCAGTTGAAGCGTTGCAGGAGACAGACATTAGTTTGGGTGTCTTTAAATGTCCAGCACATCATCAAGGTAAACAACGCTTTATATCATAATGTCTCAGTCATATAGAGAAGCACTCATGCAGTAGTGTTGTCACGGTACCAAAATTGGGACCCACGGTATGATACCAGTGGAAGTATCACGGTTCTGAGTAGTATCACGATACCACAGCGAAAATGAGGGAGATGTGCCTTTTGTCATTTATAAAAAGATAAATCACTTTTCTATAATACATCACTGATATTTCAATGGAATAAATTACTTACTGACTTATTCATACTTCAAAAACAGCATCAATAAAATAAATAAATGAAATAAAAATCAACCAGCCACCCTCCTCCCCTGACAGTCCCTTCTTAAGTAAAGAACAGTCCCTAAAGTGCGGTGAGGTTTGCGGGCTGTTACCTGCCACAAAGAGAGAAATGTGAACAGCTCGTTTCCCCCTCTGACACGCCACATACCTGTGTGCCACCACGGCTCGGTTGTTCAGGTACTTTTGGAAGAGGAAAATATTGGACCTGGAGCTGGGCTTCTCGGTTGCTGGTAAGCCGTTATCTTGCGGCGGTGGCCATATTGCTCTGCCGTATTCCTGTCTTTGACCCCCGTTCAACCCACAACCGGCAGGATTCGCCTTTTGTTTCTGCTGCTGGTTGAAATCTCTACTCGCACAGCGTGCTCCTGAATGATTTCTTTTGCTCACACAAAACTATTTTTAGTCGCAAATGTGAGTAAAATGCTCGCACCATAGAGCTCTGTGGAAAATTTCCCCCCTCTACTTAAAGTAAATTTTCAGAAAAATATTTGCGGCCTGGTAGCACGTGCCTGGGCTCCAAAACTTTCAGCATGTGAATAAACCCCGGCTTTTCCACGGTAAATATGGGCACCATATCTCTTGCAAGATACATCACAACTGCATCTGTGATCGCTTTCCACTGGGCCCCTTTGGCCCCCCATCATATGGCAGTGTTTCCCCTACCATTATATTGCCCCGTAGGGAGCAACACCTCTCCCACTCGGCAGCATGCCTCTGTTTGAGGTGCTGCAGTAAATTGGTAGTACTGCTACCTTGGGTAGCAACAGCCTTCAAATACACATTTATCGCCCAGCCCTAACAGTACTCCAACATTATGGTATCATATGTACGGTGGTGTTTAAGTACCGCGGTCTACCGTTGGTACCAGTATACCGTGCAACACTATCATGCTGTGCTTTAACACCGGCTCTGATCATTGTTGCTACATAACAGTTTTCCCAAATGTAGGAAATCTGGCAGGATCCATTGAAATTTGGCTGCTGAAACTACCAGTAGGGCTGGAACTGATGCACAAAGACAGTCTCGCCAACTTTGTAATTTGTCAATTACAGTTTTTTCTGATTGCTTGGGCGCTATCTTTGAAAAGCCCAGTTGTCAGAAGCAGAACACAAAACACAAATACAACCCATTTGCATGTTTCATATGTATCATATCAAGGTTTCTGATACTGTGTAATATATGAGATGATTTTGTCATTGGGGGTGGAGGGGATGGTGGATAGCATGACATCTAGGTAATATGCCTGTCAAGCTGCAGACCAATACAAACCACAGTTCGGCCAAGAAACAACAAAATCGGTTGTGCTTTTGCAAGTTATTGCTGTGGCCTTCTAGCCACCAAACTTGGGTATTTTTTAGTAAACTGTTGCTGTTTATCCAGCAGCTATCTGGCCACTCAAAGTGGATCTTGTTTTGAGACTTATCTGCGTTCATCCAGCAGCTTTTTAGCTACCAAAAGTGGGTGTGGAAAATGCCAAGAATTGCAAAAGTTTTTACTAAGACATTGCTGCGTTTCCTGCCAATATTTTACCAACAGAAACAGGTATTTTAACCCAAAAGGTGATCTTTTCCTAATCATAACCAAGTGTTTCTTTGTGCCTAAACCAAACCATGCATTAACCACAGCATTGCTGAAATGTGAAGAAATGCACCTTCCGCTACATAATAACACACAAATGTCATGTATCCGTAGTTTGCAGAAACATACAATGCCAAGATTTCTTTCTGGTGATTGGGTTACTTGTAACTGTAGACTCTTTTTGCTAAACACTAACTGAACAAACTTACACCAGACTAGCAAAACATTAACTATACATCTCTTTAAAAGGCAAACAATTCTTGCAAATTGTTCAAACTCTTCTACATTGTACTTTGGCATTAATAAAGTACACATAAACCAAAATTTGAATAAACTCACAAAGCACCATCTAAACACTAATAGTGGAAGTGAAAAACACACACACAGGTTTCTAAATGTGTAAAGTATAGATGTGTATTCCAATCATAACACACTTATCAATACAAACGAGGAGAGTTTTTCCTCAAAATGTTTTATAGTAACACTCATCAAACAATCAAAGCACAGAACAAGAACAGGAAAACATTTCTTACCAAAAACAATTAGGTTAAATCTCGCCTTGTGGGTCTGACATGTCATGCAATCCTATCTGAGCTAGGCAGCTGTGTGTCAGCGTGGAAAGGCAATCGACAAAATAGTGTAGCATTGCAGACACCTCTGTTCACAGGTTTTATAAAGTGTGTCAGATTGCTAAACTGAAAAAAGCAGAGAGCATCCATTCAGTTTAGCACATTGGCAGAGCTGGATTAGCACCCCAGGGGCCCCTGGGCACCAGGTCTCAAAGGGCCTTTATACACACGCAACGTCACCACCTCACACACCATGCTATGCCACACCACACCACGCCACCACCATGGCAGTTAACACACAAATCATACTAACCAGTTACCAGCAACTAATGTTGATTTCAGCACTGATGATACNGTGTGTGTGTGTGAGAGAGAGAGAGAGAAAGAGGGAGAGGGAGAGTATATGTGTGCAGGGTAGAGATAATGTGTCCTTTCACCTTTCACCATAATTTCCTCTCTGAGGTTATCCGTCATCACCCCCCATAAAGCAGGATCGTTGCTGGGCGGCTCGCCTGCTGCTCTCGTGGCTGCTTTTTCTGCTTCTTCGTTATCCACATTTAGTTGAGGCTCTGGGTCATGGGCTGTGGCAGCCGCCACTCTGCCGGTGCTAGGCACTGGACCACCATCCTCCTCCAGCTCAGAGGACCTGTTGCTGGTGTTGGCTGGGCTAACCGTTAGGGGCACTGGGTCCAGTGCTCCGCTGCTTGAAACAGTTGGCCTATCCTCCGGGGTCCTGCTGCTGCTAACGCCTCTAGCCCTAACGTTAGCAGCAGCAGGACCCCGGAGGATAGGCAGCTAGCACTGGAGGCTGTCCTTCAACATTAGCCAACTCTGTTTTGTCCACTTAAAGGCTTTATAAAATCCACCTTCTTACTCTAACCTTACTCTTATCTTAGTGTGAGCTGTCTACTACTGACCAGACTCTGAAGTTCAACATGCTGCCGCGGCCTGCGCTGCCCAGCATGCACCCTGCCAGCCAGCGTCACGTAATGATGACACACTCAGATTTTTTTTTTAAAAACATGATTTTATTTTTTATTATTTCATTTTCCAGTGTCACAAAGTTTTTGAAAACAGATTTAAATAGCAATATGAAGGGCCCGACAAGAAAATATTATTATTATTATTATTTTTTTTAAGGCATCTTAAAGGGCCCTGGGTCGCCAAGGGCCCCTGGGCACGTGCCCTATGTGCCCCAGTTATGATCCGTGCATGCACATTTGGTTCATGTATTGGCTACAGATGTTAATGGTCTTAGCGACAGTGCTTCAAGAATCACTGTTAGTGTGTCAGCATGTGGGAAAAAGTGATATATTCCGTCAATATACTCTTATAGGTAGAGCAACAGCAACTTTCTTTAGGCTGGAACCGAAGCAGCATTCTCTAGTTGGGCAGCAAATAACTATTTTAGGATTCACCTATCCTGCTTATCATTTAACAAGTTGGCATATTGGACACTGACAGCTTGAAATAAAATGCTCACTGGGTCAGAGTCCTGCTTGAAGAAATGACATCAATCAGCTTACCTCCTTTACTGTGATTTGGCAGTTTGTTAAAATTGATAGTGAAGGGCATCTTTGACAATTTGCAGTGATTTTTTTCCTAAACACTTGCTTTGGTGGCTATACCAAAAAGATGAAGCACTCTGGAAAAAAAGAGTGGCAGTTTTATAAAGAGGATCAGCAGCATAAAAAATAAGGAACTCTTAAATAACCATATTAAAGTCTTTATTTTGGTGGTACCTCTTAGCAAATTAGAGGGTAATTTGAGTTGTTTTCAGTGTGTGTGTTGAGCATGCTAAGGTGGCTGAACACTCAGAGGCACTGGCTCAGTGGTTTATTAAGCCATATGGAAGAGGTCAGAAACCTTTGCATCCTGCAGACACCCAGAGAGAGTGGATGGAGAGCGGATACAGAATAAAGACAGAAAAACCTGACTGAGCAAGCAAGGGAATGGAGGTGGAGAGAGAGGTTTGAAGAAAAAGAAGAGCTGCAGAGATGCTCCCTGCAGAACGGACCTGCTGGTGTCTGTCCCCTCAGGGATGTTGACCTCGTAGATACAGACAGAAGGACAGATATGTGACACTTTGCTGACAGGAAAATGGGGAGCAAAGCAAACAGGAGCAACAGTTTTCTTCTTCTGTGATGCAACAAATTTTTCTTTTTACACAAAGCACACATTAGAAGTACACAAACATTACTTCATTATATAACATGACAACATATAACATATAACATTACATACTCACTCTTCACATTGCATTTCCTCTGGAAAACCATTATTTTTAATGAAAGTACATGCTGTTACATGTTCTCAAACATGCTGGGATCAAAATATTTATTA
Source organism: Epinephelus moara (assembly GCF_006386435.1). NCBI lineage: Eukaryota > Metazoa > Chordata > Actinopteri > Perciformes > Serranidae > Epinephelus > Epinephelus moara. Next base: position 32,814,450 of record NC_065519.1, read on the forward strand.
AAACCGAGAGGCATGGAGAGTTTGAATTAACCTTCCCATGATATCAGGGTCAAAACCTAGTTTTAATTAGTACTGTGCAATAAATTCATAATTATTTCTTACATACTGGCACAAAGCAGCGTGATATATTTGACTGAGGATTTATTAACAATAAACTGCTCAAATATTAAGATACTTTGCTGTTGATGTCATCGGTGAACATGATGCAGAATCAGAGCCTTTTATAGTATTTCTAAAAAAGTTCTTAATGGAGTAATAGCAAATAAATAGGTCAGACAGTTTTAAAAATAATGTACACCAATGATGGTTTATGAAGGCCAATACTATATTAGTTTAGGAATAAAGCTACTAACTGTGTTAATGTTGATCTCTGATATTAAATATCTCCACATCACCCCAAGTTAGAAAAGAGCTTAGATTATTTCATTAAACCAACATTTAGGCATTCAAATAGACTAGTCCATACCCATTGGTAGCTTTGTCACCTTCTATCTATGCCAATCCTCAATGCCTATGTGCAGTTTCACAGAGATTGACCACGTCAGTGAGTAGACAAACATGGGTCAGACAGAATGACTGACTGACAGAATGACACACTGACAGTTTCCGTGATTATGTACAGCATACCATACCATGACTTAGTCATACCAAAAATTAGAAAAAAAACAAAATTTGGCCACAGGGGGAGCCACAGTGATCGGTCGCATTTTAGCCATTTTTAAGCATTTTTCTGTTGTTATAGCGCCACCCAGTTG
>NC_065519.1:32815331-32818883 GCF_006386435.1 Epinephelus moara
GGCATCTCTGTGCAAAGTTTCATGTCTCTACGACATACGGGGCATGAGATATGCCCATTCAAAGTTTGCCATTTCAATCGGTTGCTATAGCGCCCCCCTTTGGCCAATTGATGTAATATTGCTTCATTCGCATCCTCCCATAACCCTCTACCACTGTGCCAAATTTCACATGAATTGGCCAAGTCAGTGAACGTGGAACAGACACACAGAGTTTTCATCATTATATAGAAAGATTATCAGAATCACAAATACTTCTTACCTTTTTTAGTAAAAATTATATGGACCTATATATGTTCATATAATTCTGGATCTGGCCTCCGCCCTGCCCACCACTGTGGCTTGCGCTAGATTTCAATTTCCACTTTCTGCAGTGCTGGCACAGCACTAAAACAAAGTGTGCCAATAGCTCTGGCTATGGGAGGATAGCACTCGGTTAACCAGTGAAATAACAGTGTGTATCAAGATGGCTAGCATTAGCGTTAGAGGAAACATTGGAGAGATTCAGCCATACATGTTTAAGCTTCAGTCAGACCCAGATAAGGTTGTAACTGGCAGTGGCAGACACAGCATTAGTGGTTGTGAAACACAAAGTTATATCTGGTACGATGGGGTTTTTGGTAGATAGTGGAAGAAGGCTCCAGGGTCTGCTTTACATTTAAAAAAAAAAAAAAAAAAGTTCACACTCTTCCATGTCTGCCGTCAAAACTTTTACTATGCTAATGCTAACTCTACTCGCTGTATTACAAAGTCCACTTTGCTCTGGAGGTTTTGAATTTTTTTTCCACCGTTGTGGTGTCGAAGTGTGTTCCCCTGTCAACATGCATCTCCTGTATTAGACAGCAATTAGCTTTTGCTGCCTGTTGTACATTTGAATGACAGATTCTGTGGAGGTGCACAGATATCGCCCCCTTCAGTAAAGGAATGTGATCACACCTCTCGAGTGACAAACTCCGCACAGATATAAGTCAGTATAGTCAAGGACATTTTAGGGAACATACAGAAGAAAAACACATTTTTGAGTAGAGGGTGTCTTTAAAGAAAAGAAAGCATTTAAGTTTTGAAAATGTTGATATGATGTTTTTTTTCTTTCCAATCCCCGCCATTTCTCACATGTCCACCAGGCACACCTGTTGCTGACTTTCATGACTGATATAATACAATATTAGCTGGTTAAACAAGGCAACAATCAATGTCTGCTCCACACATACTCCTACGCTATTGGTTAAGGCTACGACTTCTCTGGTCAAAGTTCGCCAAAGTCAAACTCTATGAGATGCAAAGATGTAACTTTGCTGTGCCTTTGGAAGCGAATGTTGCATTCGCCCACCCTGCTTGCACTGAGTTGAAGTACACACTCATGTGTGAGAGTGCCCCAATGGATTTTCTTAGATTTGTTTCAGGTAGTTACGTCAACCATTTTTGTTAATTTTTCCTCAAATTCTGAGGAAACACCCCATGTTTAAAATTACACTCTTCCCCAAACTAAACTTTTAAGAACAAAATATGTGTTGTAACAGATAGAAAAAAACTTACTTAGGATCTGTTGCTTGGACTTTTATTGTTAAAAATCCTGTCAAATAAACATGTTTCTCCTGTAAGGGTTCCTGCATTGTTCCATTCCCTCTAACAAGAAATGGTAATTAGACTAATGACCTGTCAATCACACATCAAAGACAACGCCCAGGGTACAGAGGTTTTTCATATTTGGAGCTCTTTCTATTTGTGATGAAACTATCTGCAACTAAAGCCTGATGTCTGAACCAGGAAATAATGATAATGTGGGGAAGAAGCAGCATGGGAGCAATTAACAGATATTAATAACATTCCTGGGAGCTGATGGCAAGACAACAAACACAAATTCACAAGTTTCCTGTGGCTTTAATACTGCGAAACAGATGTACAATTTTAAGACTCTTTGCGATTTCCAAATATTAAGCCAAAGACACGTGAACTGTAACCACCAGTGACCTCAACTTCACAGAGAATATTTTTAACTGCAAATGGCTTCTCTCCTCCTGCTAACACACAAACCATTTTCCAAACTTTTATTCACAGCCAATAATGTAGTAGCTGTCAAGAAACACGCACAAACCAGGCCCAGACTTCAAACTGCATGCACTCACGCAATGCAAATACAACCTGTCAAAGAAACACACGCACATAGTCCCCACACTCACTCACACCTGTCAAAGGTGTGCACACACAGCTGCACAAATTGTCCCCGAATCGCATTCATTCACAGCCAATAATATGAGCTGTCAAAAAAAAAACAAAAAAAAAACAGGCAGACAGGCATACATGGGTGCAGCCATGCATGCACGCACGCGCACACACACACACACACACAAACACTCTCAAACCAAAATTCATGGACCATTTCACAGTTTCTGGCTTTCATCGATGAGGAGTGCCTGTGTGTGCTAGAATGGTAAATATCAGAGGAAATTAGTTGTCCAGCCATGACAATCTGGCCATCTGTCTCCCACAGCAGAAACAGAAATAAGTAAATCAAATAATAGGACAGAGAATAGACGGAGAAACAAGAGAAGGGCTGCAGCTATTAGGATATAAAAATGAAAGAGACTGGTGACATTGGACAGAGAAATTAGACAATTTAATGCATAAGCCAACCGTACAAGCACAAAGAAAAACAAAGGGAATGCAGGGAAACAGAGAGAACGGACTACAGAGACTAACGTAGAAGGTTACATCATTTTAAACACAGTCCGTGATTGTGTCCAACGCTTTCCATGCCAGGGGCCATCAGAGTTCAAAGGATAAAGAATAAAAAACACCGGCCGTTTCTGCCTGAGGCAAGTACAGCACATGGGTGGACTCACACTTTGTACTGCTCCAACAGTGATAATAGCAGTAAAGAAAAAAATAATCTAATTTACCTGCTGCCCAGAGGTTGACAGACGACTTAAGGCCTTGCAGCTGGGTCACAAATCTCCAGGCTGAGAGCTCCATGGGAGAGGTGACGGTGTACAAACAGAAAAATATTTATTGACCAAGCAAGCAAACACAAGATATGACTATTATTGTGTGGCGTTACATTAATTTAGTAATTTTACAAGTAGCCTAAACTTAAATGGTGTCATGTCCTAACAAGAGTACTTTGTTTGCTTGCTAGTTTAAAGGGATAGTGCACCCAAAAATGAAAATTCAGCCGTTATCTACTCACCCATATGCCGATGGAGGCCCTGGTGAAGTTTCAGAGTCCTCACATCCCTCGCAGAGATCAGCGGGGGGAGCGGCCAGCACACCTAATGGCTGACGGTGCCCCAGACTAACGTCCAAGACCACAAAATTGAATCCACAAAGTATCTCCATACTGCTCATCCGTAGTGATCCGAGTGTGCTGCAGCCCCGACATAAAAAGTTGTTTCGAAAAACGTCATATGAACTCTGTTTTTAGCCTCACTGTAGCCTGTAGCTCTGACTGCTTCTCTGTGCTCCGCGCTCACGTGTGCGCACTCAGGGTGATCGGTGATCTCTGAAGAGCAGCAGTCTCGTCAGTACAGATGTCCAGATTCTCAAGTGCAGGCATCG
>NC_065519.1:32819022-32822616 GCF_006386435.1 Epinephelus moara
AGTCAGAGCTACAGGCTACAGTGAGGCTAAAAACAGAGTTCATATGACGTTTTTCAAAACAACTTTTTATGTCGGGGCTGCAGCACACTTGGATCACTATGGATGAGCAGTATGGAGATATTTTGTGGTTTCAATTTTGTGTTCTTGGACGTTAGTCTGGGGCACTGTCAGCCATTAGGTGTGCTAGCCACTCCCCCCGTCGATCTCCGCAAGGGATGTGAGCACTCTAAAACTTCACCAGGGCCTCCATCGGCATATGGGTGAGTAGATAATGGCTGAATTTTCATTTTTGGGTGCACTATCCCTTTAAAGCTAACATAAAAAGCTACTTCAGCGAGCTGCTCGTAACATGCTAACAGAACGTGCTAATGGTTAGCTTGGAAATACAACACCAGTCACCAGGCTAATAAGCTAATGTTCTCTTAATACACCAGCCCTGCCTCCTAGAATTATGTTTATGTGCAGCTAATTTGAAAAAAGCAAATGTGTTTGAGTGAAATGTAAAGCTGAGAAAAATACATTTTCTATTATATAATGGGGAAATATTTCTAATCAATGCTTGATTATGAGATTTTCCATCATTTATTTCTAGGAGACAGAGCTGGAATACAAGCTGCTCTCATTCACTTTTGAACAAAGACATAAGTTATGATTAAAAACAGTAATTTCTAGACAATTCAGACAGACATTTAGAATTGTCAAAAACAAAGGCAATTTTTACAGCAGACATTTTGGCATGTTGTAACGGGAAAAGCAGGTGCGGTTGTTTAAAGTGATGATGGCTGCATTTTATTTAGGTGTTCTGTTCCAGGATCCTGTTGTTATAGAGGCAATCTGGGATGTTTAGAGGAGCAGTGTCTGGCAGAAATGGAATATATTATCCATAACTATGTTTTGATTAGTGTATAATCACCTTAAAATAAGACTCACTCTGTTTCGTTAGCTTAGATTGAGCCTTTCATATCTACATCAAGGAAAACCTTGAGTCTATCATGTTGGTTTTCTACGGTAGCCAATCTAAAACCTGGCTTTAGAGATGGCTTTTTGTGTTTTTATGTTACCGAAACTTTCCTCCATAGCTGGCTGTTAGTGAGCAGAGGGCTATTTAGTTGGATGCAACTTTACCACTAGATGCCACTGCTACTTTAAGGTCCACTCTGTAGGATTTAGGAGAATGAAATAAGATTGTTGTCTTTAGTGTATAATCACCTGAAAATAAGAATTATTGTATTTTTGTTACCTTAGAATGAGACGTTTATAGAGAACGGGTCCTAACCCCTGGAGTCCAACCTGTTGCATCGCCATGTTTCTACAGGAGCCCTAAATGAACAAACCAAACACTGGCTCCATAGGACCATTACTGTTTTGGCTCTGGCCACCGTTACACATCTCTGACATGCCAAGCAATGTCGGAGGAACTCTATTTTGTAACATGAAATGGCTTTCTTTAGTGTTTCTACTAGTTTTAATCACCTGGTTTTGGAGAGGAAGTGACCTCTACAGATAATTCGGCCTCTGGTTAAAACCTCCTAAACAACAAACACTGAAGGAATTCTAATCAGGGGAGGTTTCAGCTGGTTGCAATCTGCATTCCTCACAGCTAGATGCCAGTAAATCCCCCTATATCTTACACACAGGAACAATCATCATTGTTAATAGTTTCACCTTGGCTTTTCCTTCTATGACCAGGCTTTTCCTTCTAATCAAAACGTCCACTTGCAAGGAAGGTACACATATAGCACAGGCCTTCGTAACATACACCTTGAGCACTTGAAGTTGTGGTGCTAGCAAATACAGTAAATAAATATTTTGGGGATGATGATGATGATGATGATGATGAAGAAACCCTCCTATTGCTATTACAACATAGGCAGTAGCTCTACACTTCACCTCATGCTAAAGCCTGTTCACCTGTGTCAGCACTGTTTAGCAGTGAGCCCCCCTGAGCTGCTCTGATCCTTCACCAAAATGGTATATTTAGTTCCCTTTAGGTTTAGTTTAAAACCCAGCTTCATCCCTACAGCCACAGAGGAGTGAAATACAAACTGAATGGCCTCCGTACACAGTGTACTTTGATACAGAGATGATCCACCCAAAAATCAAATTCATATATCTCTTCACATTTTTTTTAAAAAGGTGTATGATTACTTTTTGCATTTTGCTTTTTTACACAGAGTTTAAAATTTGCCCCTACTCTTGTGTGAAACTCTGCAAAACTATAGGCCTTAACTCTTACAGACACCCATGAAACTGTTATCCAGGTCTCTCACAAAGGAGAGCAGTAATCTCAGTGGGACTGGTTAAATCAAGGTTAAAGAAAGTAAAACAACATCAGTGCTCTGGGGTGGATTTCCCTTTTCGTAGCCTCAGAGGTCCCAAGAGCTCATCTGGAACCCAGTTTATCACCCCTGCAGCAGTCACAGGGGTGCAACTGGCTCCCCTGAGACCCTAAATGGAGTCAACACACCATTTTCTGTGGAAAACATTACTCAGTGGCTTAGAAGCTACAGCTTTTGTTCCCTTTACCTCAAATTTGATGCCTCTTGAAAAGAGATTCTGCAGCTTTTCTGATACACTATTAGCTTTTATCAATGTCATACTAAACTGCAGGAATAAAGCACTGCAGTCAAAGGCCTTTTACACAGAAAAGCAGTATGTTAATATCTCAAAAGGTCCATGTTTTTGCATGCATACCAATGAAGCTGGGGGCATTAAAATGATAAATACCTCAGTGTGTATTAAAACAATAAACCTGCAGAAACAAGCTTTATAGTTTCAAAGTTACCTTCAAAACAGCTTAGTCAAAACATAATATAAAGTGTTTTGTTGGATGAGCAGTGTAAAAGTTTGTGCTCTTCACTTCAGTAGTCCAAAGAAGTCAATCACAGCATATAGCTATTGGACCAAACTGATGACCCGTTGCAGACCCTGACATATTTAGATTCGGAGAAACTCAATAAAGCTACAGTACAATGAAACTTGGGTATTTGGGTACTGTTTTTGTTTTGTGCAAGTGTTTTAAAGTCCAATAAAACATTAAAATGCATGACATGTTTATTCACTTAAAAAGCCTTTTTTTTCTTTCCACTCTTAAAAGCCTGACTTAAAAACTAACAAAGAGGACCCAAACATTTTACTGAATGGTTATGAAAACAGGGTTACAGTTTAGCAACTTAAAGACAGTCCAAATAGGCAAACAAATCGCACAGGGCTGGGGAATGAAGCACGCCACAGGCAGGTTCACACAGTCTGGTGGAGACAGGATACATAGGCAGAAATTGCAAGAAACCCATGGAAAAGAAGCAAAAGGCAATCTGGCAAACAAGAGGGGCAAGTGATTGTTGATAGCCTGGTTCCAGACCATAGACCCCGCCCACTCAACTGAGTAGGCTTGCATCTCTGGTCTGGCATACTGCAATGAATTTGCGATTTATCTCGTCCAAAAGATGGAAGGACCAATGAACGCCGGAGGTGGGGGTGGGTCTAGCGATTAGCCAATCAGCGCCACGCTGATGTCAAGCTGTCCGGGTAACTGGTGAGGATAGCAACAATGGCGGCCGCTACAGATCCTACAGACCACATTAACGATGCTAT
>NC_065519.1:32823111-32824010 GCF_006386435.1 Epinephelus moara
AACACTTATTCATCTTATTTACACAACGGCATGTCATTTATGTCCCTACACGGTGCGCGTCTAAAATCCTCCTCTGCTCTCTGTGTCGCGCACGGCGGAGTTCGGCCCTGATGCGCGCGCACACACACACACTCAGAGACACAGGTGAGCACACAAAAGCGCTGAAGAACTCGTTCCCTTTCTTGAGAACGAGTTCTTCAGCACTCGCTGCCATGTTGTTTGTGTGTCAAGCGCGCAGGGGGGATGGGTGAGCCCACTCTGAACTACGGGAGCCCAGTGTGGAGCGGTGGTGGTGGATTTTAAATAGAAACTCGATTTTCATTAAAACAAATCAGCCTAAACTACAAATTCGAATTAATTGATAAAATCGATTTATCGCCTAGCCCTAGACAGTACCAATGTCAAGGATCCTTCCAGGTTTCACAGAGGACTCAGTCCATATTTAAGAGAAATTCCAGCTCGGAGCTCGGCAGGATTTAGATAAATATCTCATTTTAGGGCTGGGTATCGATTCAAATTTTCCAGATCGATTCAATTCGATTTTCAAGGACTCAGTTCGATTCGATTCACGATTCGATTCGATTCGATTCAATTTAATTCAGTTTAATATCGATTCAGTCAAGTAGAGTCAAAATCAGAAGTATATTTAACAAGGAACCCTCTGACCTGGTGCATTACTATTAAAAATACTGTTTACTTTAAGAATTGACCCCAAAGCAGTACATTAGTCATCATGTACTTTTATTTAACATTACCTGACACATACAAAATAAATATTTTAAATTAAATCTAATCACAAGGCAGACAATTTAAATAAAGTGTTTACAAAAAATGTAAACAAAGGACATCCACAAGTTTGCTGCCTGTAACCGTCTTATAAAGCTTTTTCCACAATACAC
>NC_065519.1:32824084-32842954 GCF_006386435.1 Epinephelus moara
CATCAGTACGTTAGCTTGTTAGCCGTAACGTTAGCCTTGCTGTTTGTCATGTTAACGTAATCGTCGGCAGCCCTGAATAGCTTGTAAAGCTTTAGCATAGTTAGTTAACACATTTGTTATCGGCCCATGTGTTTACTGCTACAGAAGATTAATAAATCTTTGGTTTATTTGCACAACAACGCCTCTCTGCCGTCTTTTATCACGCTTGCTAACGCTAAGTTAACTTTACCAGCAAATCTGTATGAGGCACAAACTGAGGCGACAGTTAGCAGCGTGCTGATGCTTAGTGGTATTTCTTAATCTTTTCTGTTAAACTGATGTGCATTTAATAAACATGCGTACATTATTAGCATTATATTTTTAGGGGAAAATGCGAGTGAGAAAAATGCACCGTAGGCCCATGCCTTCAGTGGACACACTCCCACCATTGTTTGCTGCTCTGTCTTCATTCAGTGTCCAGCTGTCTCACGAGATCTCTCGCCATGACCACAGGTGCTAAATGCTGATCTCGCAAGATTATCTGGGTTGATAGTACTGCTGCTGCAGTCTGCTACCGGCTGTACAACACGTCCACGGAGGAAAATAAATAGTTATATTAAAAGATTGATTTTTTAATTAATGAATCGATATTGTGCCATTTAAAGGAAAATCGATTCGAATCAATTAAATCGATTTTTTCAACCCAGCTCTTTCTCATTTATTTAAATGTCTCCAGGAGTTTTTATGATACAATCGTGAAAAGAAAAAAAAACAGACACTTCATAATTCACACTTTTGTTTAGATTAAACATAAAAGTTTTTTAATTAATCATTTACAGCAGAGATGGAGTGCTAAGTGTCCTCCTCCCCTCCCCCCACTATTCACATGATAACGACATGATAATTGCTTTCATTCTGTCAGCTTCAATTGGTGTATTTTTCAGGGGAATCATGGTGAGAACGGCACAGTAAAGAATTGGAATATCCTGCAGGTCAAAGCATCACTCACTTGTTTTCAGGTGAACATATTTTGGAGGATTACACAGCGGTATCATATGTACAGGCAGCAGGTCAGCTGTTTCAGAGCAGCGCGGCTCATCAGATCAGATCCGCTATTCAATTTGAGAGTCTGTGTTTGTACTGTAAATAATAATTTAGAAGTTTTTTCAGCTTTACTTCATTACTCTGAAGTATGATCCAGAGATAAATTCTCCCTAAAAGTTACGAGACTCCGAAAATACTGGTTACATTTGTTTGAAATTTAGAGAGTGCCAAAGTTATCACAGAACCCTGAAACCCCCTCAGTCTGCTGAGGGTTAATGATTCACACCTGAAGACACTGGTTAGCCTGTTCCAATGGAATGCTAGGAAGGACTTTTGCCTTGCCTCTGGAAGATCCTTCCTTGGAAGGACGGGTCCTCCCAAGGAAGGATCCTTGACTTTGAGAAACACCCAAGGAATGACAGGGTCTTCTTTTTCTTCATGGGTTTTAACCTCTGCTAGTAATAAGAGTACCATGTTCATTACTGCCACTTTACCTTACCTTGGAGTGTGATTCTGAGATTAAATCCTACCCAAATTACACTGCTCGATCCACTTGACAGATTCATTAATGTATTAATGTGAGTATGAATTCCAGCCTTTCTGAGGTCTTCTTGAATACTTTGCTTTTCTTCTTCATACTTAAAACACTCCATTATTATTTATTATTATTATTACATGAACTACAGAATCCTCAACTTGAAAATGCTCACAAAAACCAATTGGATTCACCGTCATATGTTTGTAAATGTTGAATTGACTTAATTATCTCAAATGTACAGAAACATCACGTTATTTTATTCTTGGACTGCTCTTGACACCCATTTACTGTACTGCCTCATTTCAAACTATTCCCTTGACCTCTAATTTGCTTATTGGGACAGTTAAATGTATAACATCTCCCTTCAGGCCTACATGTGCAGATCAACATAATTGACATATCTTAATGAAAAAGTGTTGAATGTACTGGTAACATACAACAAAAATCCATTACATTATAATATGAATAGAATACCTTGATGGCTGAAATTGAAGGCTATCAGGCTCTGGAGAACTGAAACAGAATTGGAGCAGATTAAAGTGTTTCCTGGTTTGTTTTCCTCTACCCAATGCAGAGCCAAGAGGACTGCCAGTATCTCCACTGAACAAACTCCAAGATAATTTGATGTACGCTTTAATTCCAACAGCTTTTCTTTCTGGAGCTGAAAAAGTAGCCCCAGTTGTCTGATATACAGTATTTTTTTTAAACCATCGGTACATTTATATAACAGTCAGAGTAGTTCTCTCTGGACTTACATTCCCTTTCCCTGACTTTTTCAGCTCCAGCAGGTACATGTCTGTCAGAGGTGTTGAGTATGTCCATGGCTAAGCCTGTGGAAAATGGCAGAAAATGTCTCCCAAGCAGGAGGCCAACAATACACCATACCACACTGCAAAAAGCTGTTCAGGAATGGCATGAGGAACTTGAGAAAGAGCTCAACGCAATGACCTGGTCTCCAAATTCCCAAGATCCCAATCTGATTAAGCATCTGTGGGCTATGCCTGTACCCCAGAGGTACCTTTGATCCATGGTGGAGCCTCCTTGGAAGCAGAGTTGGCCCTGACCTGTTCAGGCATGGACTTGGAATTTCGAGGGATGACCTGTGGTGTCTGGCACCGGGGCGTTGGTGGTGGATCCTTTGAGTCCTGTGGATTGCAAGGTGGGGTACCAGCATGTCCCACAGACACTCGGTCAGATTGGGATCTGGGGACTTAGGCCAGGTCAATGCCTTAAGGTCTTTGTCATGTTCCTCGGGCCATTCTTGAGCAGTTTTTGCGGTGTGGCATGGTGTGTTTTCCTGCTGGTGGGAGCCACTGCCATGTGGGAGTATTGTTGCCATGAAGGGGATGTACTTGGTCTGCACAGTGTTTGGGTGGGTGGAGTGTGTCAGGTGTTATCCAAGTGAATGCAAGGACCACTGTTTTTCTGGAAAACATTGCAGTGTAACAAAATGATCAATGTTATTCATTTAACCTGTCAGTGGTTTTAATGTTGTGGCTGATGGGTGTATATATGCACATATACACAGTAGGGGAGACATGGACAGGCCTGCCTCATTTCTTTGGCATAATTAAAAATAAATGTTTTAATGTACAAAATTGTTTTCTGTTGTGCATTTGTGCCATTAGGGGGTTGGTTGGCACAATGGTAAAATGCTAGTTACAAAAAGTAAAGCGACCAACAGAAGCAATTTGAACCTTTAATTCAAACATGAACAAGAAAACATGAACATTTAATTTAAAGCTGCGACAAGGAACTTTTAACTGGATATACAAAAGTCTCTCGTTTCTGTCTGTGCGTGACCTACAACAGCAAATGAGACCATCGGTATGAAGATAAGCTATTTCTATATAGTGTATATCCATACCTTTAGGAAACTGTGTCCGGGTCCACCCCAGGTCGCTTCCAGGATGAAGCGATTTACGGCACTCAGACGACACACGTCATCTTACCTAGCTGCTTACATTTAGTGACTCTTATAAATAGTCGCTATTCCTCCTCCTCGACCCGACTTCCGTGGGGAGTTAAAATAGCAGCAATCATCGGGTAAAAGTTCTGTGAAAGCACTGGACTCACCAACAGTCAGCCACGTCTCAGTCACACAGAGAAAATCCAATCCTCGGGAAGTCAGGAAATCCTTCAGGATAAACGTTTTGTTCGCTAGCGATCTAGCATTTACCAGCCCAATCCTGGCAGGAGCCGGCGGGTCCACGGCGTTAGCTGTCCGGGGAGCCACACACAGAGGCTGCAGCACCTCATCCGGGCCGACGACAGGTACCAGCCAGGCGTCGACAGGGTCCAGCGAGTGCCAAGAAATAAAGAGACGAGGCACCGCTCCATACTCAGTCCAAGAAGCCGTGGAAGTGCTCGCCAAACACCGTGGAAGTGCTCGCCAAACAGGCCTTCAGCCTTACCAGCCGACCGCTGCGTTTACTCCAGTGGCAGTGGCGCTTACGCCGGAGAGGTGGAGCTGGGGCGCGGCAGAGGTGAGCTGGGATCCCTGATAGGAGCGGGGGCAAAGTTTTCCTGTCTTGTTGTTTCATTCATCCCCAAAACAAACACATGCGCGAGCCAGGTAAGCGTCTTTACGATAATATGCGCTAGAGCTCATGGGAAATGTAGGCTTCATTCCAGCAAAACATTACGGCTTTTGTCCACAGGGTCGCCAAAATCAACTCAAAATGAAAGTTCCTTGTCGGAGCTTTAATATCCGCTTATTTTTAAAACCAAACAGCATTTTTAAATAATTCACAAGTAGATATGTCTAAGTACTTTTGCCATTTACCATTCAAAATAGTACGAAATGATTTTAAAATGTGGCACTCCCATTCCCTTCTGTTACCCTTCATCCTCTTAATCTTACTCCACACTTGTTTTTGGCATTCAGTGTATGTGCGCACAAATATAAGTCTTCTCCTGTGTGTGTGTGTGTGTGTGTGTGTGTGTGTGTGTGTGTGTGTGTGTGTGTGTGTGTTACCTGCATGCTGCCTGTTGTGATTATGATCGCTAATGAACTGCAACAATCAATACTGACACAGCAAACCCATAGACTGCACAAATACACTCACAGTACAGCACAGTTATTTGAGTTAACTACACTTTTACTTCAGTTAAACAGCCTCACACATACCTCCAGGAGCTCATCCAGCTGGTACCGACAAATAATCACCTGTCGCCCTACATTACAGTAGTTGTTAGACTTCTGCTTTTTTTTCCACTGTGTAATTTTGTTCTTTTCATTAGTGTAGTTCAATGTTGCTATTATCATCATATTATCATCATTGTGGATATCTGTTGTACTGTAGTTTGACTTAAACGGGGACTGATTTTTACACGCCAATATAAGAAAAAAAGTGCCAGGGTCTTTTAAGGTCTTTTGTGGCTCACCTGAGTCAGCGATGGCTGGGTTTGAAGACTACAAGTTTGAAAATGAAAAACATCTGAAGCTTACCAGACCCCTTAGCCCACTAATCATCTCTGGTTGAGGCTAGCTGCTCTAGGCTACTTTTGCCCCTGTTCACATTTCACACCTGGATCTCAGTTGCTGATGGAGTTGCATTATGGGTAATGTAGTAATCAGGTTTTGGCAAGAAAGAAAAAAGCATGTACAGAAGGCATAGCAACAGATGTCTCCAGTTGACTCTCTCAGCTCCGCTAAATTCGTGCTACATTTATGCTCTTATGTCTGTTTTGCAAGGCTTAGTGGTGTTTTTTGTGGTTAGTGTTTGATGGTGGTGGCGTGTGGCTAAGAGTATCTCATCAGGATGAAGAAATGAAGTCACCAGTCTTTTAACTGTCCTCCTGCAGACTTGTGCTTAGTAGCAAGATTGAGGTTTTCAAATTAAACATCAGTAAACATCGAGGAAAGGATGGAGAGGATGGGCACCAGCATGTACAAGCGTTGGAAAACAGGACAACCCTCATGTCTTCATCAGTTTCCAACAACATATCAGGAACTGTATTATCCTTTGTTTCACCAAAACTTGGCTGGATCCTGAAAGGATTTTTGTTTTTTTTCGGTCTCGGTTGACATATGTAAACTTTGTAAATACAGGGCAGATGAAGAGGCATCATGTTTGGCAAAAGTTTTGCTTGCCCCTGACAAAAGTGTAATTGGTTTAGGTCATTCTTTTTGTATTGTGCTTGGAACAAAATAGTAGTGTGATGGTAATTATCAGGATGGTGGAGTCCAGAGTTTTCTATGATATGGTTTAGTGGCATCTTTCTGGAAAGGAAGCTGTGGTCTTATCTTAATGGACTGAGACTTTCTGCTTCAGAAGATTTTGCTAGAGTTTTAGTAGATCCATGCTACTCTCTGTCTTCATTATGGGGTCATGCACTCATTTGATGGAGGTCAGCTGACAGCCCATATCCTGCTCAGCATGGTGGAGCTTGTCCTTGGATCAGGGGCATATGGAGATACTTTACATAATGAACAATGGAGGAAGCACACCAGGAAGAACACAAAGCAGGTGCTGACATACAGGCAGGCAAGCAATATCCACAAGAGAGGGAAAGAAGAGAAGGTTTTCATCAGGGTATAACAACCACACACAGAGGAGTAAATACTGAAAAATGAAATACAAATAGAATTTTATTAGAATTAATTTCACCTGCAGCACATACTGGCGGGGGAATAGAAACCATAGGTGAACAGGTTAGAGCATCCAGCTCAAAACCTGCTACTAATACTCAACACATATCTCATAGACAATATCAATTTATCACGTTGGGTGAGATGATTATGTCCAAGTTTCATGTCCATTCAGGAGCTTTGTGAAAAATTAATAGAACTTCTACACACAGAATCCTAACCCATTGCTAATCCAGTGAAGGCACTTAATTAGACACTACCTTAACCCCCAACCCCCAACTTTTTTGAATACAATCAAAAAGAAATAAGGGAATTCAGTATTATCTTTTGCTCCCATCTTCATTCAGGTCTCTACACACATCATAAGACAACTGGTCTGTATAGGAGAGAAAAAACATGCATACACGCACCATATCAATACAGACCCATCGGAGCAGATTTTTTCAGATTTTCTGGTGTTTCTATTTTCTGTAGTGAATGAATGAATGAAATTTTTATTTTCGTGTCTGGCTGCCCCAAGGCAGCCCATCCCTCATGGGATTATTCAGACACATTTTAAAACAAAACATTTTCCAGTGCCATCACACAAGCATAAAATAGTAAACATGACATATACGCAAGCTGCAAATAAAGATCAATAAAAATAAAAAATAAAAAAATAAAAAATAAAAATAAATAAAACAAAATAAAATAAAAAGGACAATCTTTAGAGCCACCAGCTATCTGTGTGCATAAGTTGCTTGCTTTCTTCTGTTCCATGCTTTATGGATATAATTGGATATTGCAAATATATGATTATCTAATAACCATTTAATTATTTGGTTATCCTGGGACAGACCTACATGTGTTGATACTTTGTCAAAAAGTGTTTCTCTTAGGTCATCGTAGAATGGACAGTACAGCAGAAAGTGAGTTTCATTCTCAACTTCACCGAGCTCACAGTAGTGACATAATCTTTGATCTTCCTCAGTTCTAGTGTAGCGTCCTGTCTCAATATGTAGCGGTAATATCCCAAAGCGAAACTGACACACAGCGAACACTTCCCTGAGGAACACCTAGTAGATCCAAACATTGCCTTAAGAAAGAGGAACAAATTATTTGTTTGGAGCCTAGTGAGCAGACCTCTTTTGTGCCCTGTAGAAGAAAGTGCTGTCCAACAATCTAATGTACAAAAGTTGTTCTTTTTCATAGTGTGTGATAAAGTAAAAAAGGTAAATAAAAAGTAAAGCAAGAAAAACAACAAAGTCAGGCTCAAGACACAGCAGCTATCCTTGGCGCCCTCTAAAGCCGGGTTCAGACAAGAGGCCTGCCGCCTGCCCTCAGGCCAACAGTTAGTTCTAAGAGGTTTACATTGCACATACCAATATAAATGTTTAAACTTTTAAAATATGGACACTTTATACATGGTTAGATTGTTTAGATTCTCCACCATTCAGTAGCTTAGTTCATTTTACAGAAACCATAAGCACCAAAGTGTAATTCATTCAGATTTACCAGCATAGTAAACACAAGAGAGTCAAGGGAAAAAAAGTGGTGATTCCCTGCCTTTGAAGCTGTCATATAAACATGTGCCCTTTCCTTGATCATTTCTATTCCTTTAGTCTGTGAGGCACTGATATAAATAATCAAAAGGGTTTTTCATAAAATTAATTCAAATTGTGAATATTGTCATGCTCAATATCCATCTCCGCCTCCAACTCATTGGTGCTGCAGTTCAATGTTTTTCTTCATTTTACTGTCACTCTTGTAATCTCATCCTATCTTAACCTAATCATCACTCAACACTTAAACATTTCTCTCTTGATCACAGGTCTGTCACTGGACAGCAGGTATTACACATAATGATTAACAGACCCGCGACCAGCGGTAATACGATGGAACCTGGACCAGATTGACCACAATAAAATAAGGACTTCCAGTTCAGGCTAAAGGAGTTTTTAAATTCTAACAGATTTGGAATCAGGTTGCGTTACACACATAAGAAGACACTTCACAGATCCTCTCCCGAATCTAAAACATACATACACAACAAAATTTGAAAATAATGACACATCACACACTACAGGATATTATTAAGATTATCGTGCCAGAGGGAGCCACCAGGCCCCCAGGAACACTGTTCAACCTTGCAGGCAGTTTTTTCCCAGTGGCAACTCAAAAATCTCCTGCTGCTTGAAAACCTTTTTTTCCCATAAGCCACTATTATAAAATAGGTATCTGTAAAACTGTTGACAGGACACTTTGAACTGCAAACAAGGTCAATTATGACTCTTTCTATTAGGGGTGTCCCCGACTAAGAATTTTCATAGTCGAATCTGATAGATTTTTCCTTTAGCCGACTAATCATTGAATCATGTTGTTTTCCCCCTCATTGATTAATGAGCTCATTTGCATCAGTTTCCGCTCCAGAGAAAAGAGCTAAAACACCCAAATGAACAAATTTAATTCTTCAGTTGGCATATTAAGATAATAATAATAAAAGTAAAAGGGTTATCATTTTATCTTTATCTTTATTCCTTTCACTTCATCAAGGTATGATGCTCTAGATGAGAGCAGACGCGCTGCCCAGCCGGGGACAGCCCTCCATTCCGAAACACCGCTGTTCCGAACCACTGATTTTCAAGTTCATATCGAGTTTCCTGCATCAAACACTGCCGCCCGCTCTCCGGCTGCACTCGCACAATTCTGAAATTTGTTGTACTACAAAAGCTTGAAATGAACATTCAACTCATTGTTTTTTATTGAAAATATGTCACTGTCTTCATTTATTATGTATAATTTCGCTAGCAGCAAACACATTTAAAAGGAGACGCTTGTCAAGTCTTTTTATGCACGCTGTCCGTGGTGCTGAAATCCCCACTCCCAGCCGCACTGGTCAGACAGACTAGTGATAATAAATAATTAATAATAATCTATCAAGAAAACAATCAGCGGTGAAATTTGTTTCAAGACACTTCAGGTAAACGAATAATCCTTCAAAAAAGTTTGATTTGAGAGCACATACCTCCTCCAAAGTGTTTGTTTATGCGCTCCGCCACTGTAAATCACCATAGGCCTTGATGCTGCTCTGATTGTCCTGCAGTGCACTCACTCACCTCAGCTTATTTGGATCGGAGCAACTGGGTGATTTATTCATGCATAGTAATGATTATGCCTACTGATTAAACGCACGCGTCATTTTCAGTTTTTTATTAACAGAAATTAGGCTGATGTTTGTATCAAAATAGGCTATATATCATGAATTACTAGAAAACAAATACATTCTATGTCAAATCAAGATGTTGAGCAGCAGTGAGCATCCCCATATAGTCAGAATGGTACGGTCTTGTTTCATAACCACATTTTGCGATGATTCGACGGCGAGACTGGCAGTCAAATCAGACTTCTCCGAATCGACTCACCGAATCATCGACTATTCGGGGTCACCCCTACTTTCTATTAAGAAAGATTAGAGATAAATAAGATTATCTGTGATATCATCCCAGTGTAAAGTCGATGAGCTGAGCAGGATTTCACAGACAGGGCCACATAGAGAAACATTTCTGCACATATTCAGTGGGCTGCATACCGCAGACGTAAATGGGGAAGATAGAAACTTTGTTTGGGAGTATGCACCAGGTGAGCAACACTGGAATGTCATAGGTGCCATCTTTCGGATCTGATATCTAGCTTTTGTTATAAATCTATGGGAGCCATTCACATGATCTCTCTCTTGTTGTTTTGTTCACATCTGCTTCCTCATGAAATCACAAGACCGATGTGGTGTGACAACTTTCGGTAGTATTAACAATGCCTTGCAGTGAGAAAAACAAAAGCAGAAGGCTAAACAAGTCTGAATGAAAAGGTGGTGTGCTGGTTTTCTTATCTGTTATCAATAGTATGCCAACTAACGTTAGCCTCAAGGGCTAGAATTTTTTCCGTCGCTTGGCAATGCTGCTTGTTGCTTGCTTGTTGCTCGAAATTGTTGGGATGGCCCAGATGAGTCTGCGAGCAGTTTATGATTGGATCTGTAAACCTCTCACATTACCAGATTATCTGGGCAGAACACAGACCAAGGTCCCAGACCAGATTTCTCCTCCAATTGTCGAGAGGGGCAATTCATGGATAATTGGCCCAAAACTCCTGTATTCAAGCCTGATTTGCTCTACTAATGACCAGCATCACATAGTTATGATAGATAGAGTATATCACTGTTGGTAGTTCTCTCCATCCTCAATATTTCTATCCTCAAACCCTCTACCTCTCTCTCACACACACACACACACACACACACACACACACACACACACACTCTGTCTTGATGATGAGTGATGGAGTAGACCAGTGCTGGTAACACTCTCCTGCTCTGTCACTCATTAGTATCCCCTCCCTACTTTGTATCTCGATTTCTTTCACGTTATGATAGATGGGTCAGGGCAGAGCGCCTGCCTGCTAATCAATCTGCCTGTCAATAAAACCTGAAGCTGCTCTCAGCTGCGAGGCGAATACACGGCTGCCTGTGTGTGTGACAGTGTGTGTGATGGGGATAGAAACACAGAGACTGAGTGCATTAATGTGTAAAACCTTGAAAGGTGCACAGCTGAGCACCACTCCCCGTAGTTAGTGTCGCTATGCATGTGAAACTTTGCACACTAATTTTCCACTATTAAATTCTGAATATTGGGAATTTTCTGTGATTGTATCTGAATGTTGCATTTCTCTGAATAAGACATGTCGGTATTATTACTGTTTTAAGGGCGTGTTTTGGGGATGTATACGATATGAGCGTCAATTGGCCAGTTTACAACATACAGCCATTTGCCTGTTTATGGTCAGCTCTGTGTGTTTTTATGGCAGCACTGTACACAAACCAACAAGCCAACAATTTGCAAGGCTGATGCACACCCAAAAAGAGACCCACAAGGAGAAATACGCCCACATTTAAACATGATGAAAACCTTGGTTATCAACAGGTTTCTGGAATTTCGCACAATTGCAACATAGACTTTTTTAAGAAGGTGGTTGAAGGAATTAAAAAGAAAGGAAAGGTTCGAAAAGTCCAACAAGGCTGCCGCTAGTAGGAAACTTAGAAAAAAAATAAAAATAAATTTTGATGCATTACAAACAAAATGGCACAAGCAGTTCCACTTTTCCATATTTTGATGCTATAATTGATGCTTCACTAAGTCCCGCCCCTGGACACAGACAGGCCAAATATATTAGTATTAATGATATTAGTTACCTGGAGAGGTTGGAAAAAGATATATGTTTCTTCCCTGTTCCAAAACCAAAATCAGACCCTGAAAAGTGTAATGTTAGCTACTGAAGACATAGCCTACTGAATGTATACACATGCTGCTTTTGCTTTTTAATGATTATAACAGTGAAAAAAAGACCGACCCTGCTGTACAGGAACCAGTGAAGGGAAGCAGGGAAACTTTGCTGATTTTCAGCCAGCTCTGTGTCATGGCATTGTGCGTTGTTTGATTTCCCCCGGAGATCCCTGCCCATCCAGTGGCGAAGGTCCGGGTGCTGGCAGCCAAACACCGTTTATCTGCACACACTGCGATGCCACACAGCTGGGTCAATACTGGCAAAGTTTCCCTTTATATTCATTGTCTTCTGTGGCGATCAGCAGTGATGTGGTGGTTCACTTTTACACTGTGATCTGTAGCCTATAGTTCGGCTTTAGCTTCTAACTATCTTTGTCTTTTTAACCTGTTGTTGCTGCTGAGTCAGTTTGACATCCTGGATATATCCTTCAAACACAGACTGTAGACCCCTCTGTCTGCTTCTCTCTGGAACCACTATTTCGTTTTTCCAAAAATATTTTAATATTTCATCAGGAAGTGCAGTTAGTTACAGTGTGGGCTCCATGCTTACCCCCAAAGCTTGTCGGAAAATCGCAAAGGGGCGGGGCTTAGCCAAGGTCAATTGACATATTAGGGCACAGCAGTGGCGATTGCTCTAAGACTGCAAGGGAAGCTCAACTTCCCCTAAAATGTCAAAAAATAAGTGGTCAAATATGTACTGTTGTGTTTACATTTCATTGACTAAATATGCGCTAGAACACGTTCAACTTTTGTTCAGAATCAGCTACTTATCACAGGTCACTGACGCGACCAGAGATATTGGATAAAGGAGATACCCCACCGTTGGCTTATCCAATGTTAAGAAAACGGTTACTCTTCCTGTCTCCTAAGTGGGCGTGGTTAGCTCTCCCTCCAGTCAGATCCTGTTCTCCCTCTCTCATTCATTCCCGTAGCGTCACAGTGCATTAAACAGTGTGTTACGGCCACCGCCGCCGTATCCCTGCCTCATAGTTTAACTTTGTGTATAGTTGTGTGTTTCATGCTGAGCAGGCTGTGTGATCCCCTGCACCTGATTGGCTCACGCTGAGGAGGTGTGCCTTTCCTCCACCTTCCATCTCCTGGCCGCGTCTCCTTCGTTTTGGATTGGTACAGTACCACATCAGCTCCACCAATCCCCAGGCTGCAGCTGAGGAGCAAGGCTATATAAGACTCAGCCAGATCATCAATCAGGGCGGCTGTAGAGCAGCTTGCCAGACGTGTCTCCCGAATTTTGTAAATGTTAATGTTGCATTAACTTGAATGTTTGAAGTACATGAGGCACTTGATAGATAGGACTGGGCTAGGGAACATAAGTTTCAATAACTGATTGCACTAACAATACTTATAGGCATTTCTTCTGTTTAGAGACACTAGGTTAAGGGGTGCTGTTCTAATTGTGTTATGTTTTGAACTAATCAAAAGTTAATTAGCGATTTTGTTTTTGCTTTTGATTTAGTCTCCTTATTAGTACTTTAGTTTTGGTTCTATTTGTTTCTTTAATTTGAGCAGCATCCATCAGCCCTTTTCCTTTAGCTTTGCCTCACAATTTCTGTTTGCCAAACCTTGTTTAATAGTCAACACGAGTATTAATGGTAAACAGCTTAGTTTGTTTTCTTTTATAATAAGGGCAATAATCTGAATACTTTGTGCATGTACACATAGTGTTAGATTGGATTTCCACCTAATTAGGCTACTTTTTATTTAGGACTTTATCACTCCTATTGTTTAGAAGTGTAATCTGTATGCCTAATTATGCTGATAAAACAGAAGACCGAAGGTAAGAGAACAAATATTATACATGCTACAGTGATAGTAGTGGCAGACCACTCACTATTCACAGTTATTATTGAAATACTAGGTCTTCAGTTTAGCAGAGAGGTAAACTACAGCAGGCGTCTCATTTCTAACTGACAGACATTGATTTTGTTGGTGGAAATGACAACTGTCGCTGGCAGATCAACAGGACATCAGACTTTTCGAATCTAGTACTGACTGTCTTTAATGAGAACGTTCTTCAAAGGCTGAACATTTTTTCAAATTTGTCCAAGTGAGAAAGTACCTTCAAAGCTGGCAACGCTGGATTGTTTACTACAAGAATATCTGTGTAGCCTAGTTTCAGAAAAACTGTGGAGAAATATGCACTATGAGGACTCGCAATGATTTAGTAAACATCCGTGTACTGATGTTGCTTGATCAAAGGTGGTGCTGTTCAAAAGAAGAGGAGCTTTGGGCTTTTACACCACCATCTTTGTGTGACACCTAAAGTTACTTTGCTTAATATGGTTTTGAAAGAATGATAAATGGCAACACGTCCTTAGGACTTAATGTTTTTTTATTCCCCAACAAACAGGATTTGATGTTGCAATCCTGTGTTCCTTAATCCAAGGTAAGAAATCAAATAGAAGCTCAATTTAGATGGCAGAAGATTGATGAGCTTCCCCACAGTTTGTGACTACACAGTACACAAGGTGATGCTGCCATAAATCTACTGGACCTTCAAGAAGGCAGCATCATTCAACCGCCACCTAAATGTTACTGGAATATGTGAATAACTGGGGTTGTCAAGCGGGGCCCTCCCATCGCAGAGGTTGGATGGATTAGGCCTATAATACCTCCAGGAGGCTCAAGGACCTTCAGGACAAACTGCATCACTAACAGACCTCCAAACACAATCATCAGTATTGTAAATGTATTAGGCTTATCCCTTGTGACAGCATTGCTCTCTGTTTTCTAAAACCCCAACTGATTTTAACAGCAATGGACTTGAGAGAAGACTGTCACTTGATGGTGGCTTCAGACATTCTCAACATCTCGCATCAACACTTTCAGGCTTGTGTGACAGGTCAGAAATCGCACTGTCAGCAAGCCAGTGTATTAACCCTCTAATGACCTAATATTCTGGTGACAAAGTCAGCGCAATCATGGTCCCATTGCTGCAGCACAATGCAGCTGGGTTGGACAGGTTGAAAAGCCTGGTTGCAGTGGTCATGACCTTACTATTATTTATTTATAACTGAACAATTGGTGGTGCTGATGACGCCTCTAGGGTTGGAATCTTGATTACAATTTTAGCACCTGCTACACTTAAATGGAATACATTAGCCGGCAGATCTCAATTCTGAGTCCTTTTTTTTAAATTAATTTTAATTGTTTTCTTGGTATTTTTCATGCTTTTCATTCATCATGACAAAGACATATGAAAGGGGAGGCCATGCAGCAAAGGGCCCCAGGCTAGAATTGAACTTGAACCGCTGAAGTAAGGTCTCAGCCTTAATGTTGAGCGCTTTATCAATGATTCTCAAGTCAAGTCTCAAGTCACTGTGTGTGCAACAAAGTGCGACTCTAGTCAAAGTCGCAGTTTGAGCGCCCATCTCTAACTCTAACAAAATAATTTTATGCCTGAGCCTTAAACACAGAGATGTCAGATCAAATTTTTTTGCAATTGACCTATGGCTAAGTCCCGCCCTCAAACACGATGAGCCAATCACAGTGTGTATAACCATTCCCATACACTCGGACATTCTCTGCCTGGACGTTCATTGAAATGCATTACAGAAAGTCAGTTTCGTTCGGTTTTATGAGCTTTTTCTGAGATTTGAAGTTTAAAAATGGTCAAACGGTGTGCATGGGGTACATGCAACTCCGACACAAGGTATCCTGAGAGGCTGGGCGACGAGGTGTATTTTTTACACTTTAAACCACATCTCAACCGAGAAAAGTGTCTCCTTCGGATAAAGTTGTACGGTAACGTTAGACCACAACATCAACTCAACGTGAATAAGATTAACGATGATGTCTACATCTGTTTTAAGGTAAGTCAACATCGTGTTTGAGGCAACATACTGTCACTTTGCTGGAAAGAAATATAACATCTCTAGCTAACGTTAGCTAAAGTTAGCCTAATGTTAGCTCCTATTGCGTTGTTCATCATGTCACCTTGTTTGCTGGGAGTTCGTTAGCCTATTTTGTTCTAGTTTTGTACTTTGGTGATGGTACATCATTGTTAGCTGTTGTCCATAGGGCTCTAGTTAAGCTAACGTTAACTTCTGGAGCTTAGCTTCATTAATTTATCTGTAATCGCAGAGATAACAAAGGTTGGTAAACGTTATGCTGAATGATTCACTGTAAATACTGTAGCACCAAACTAATGGAGAGACACTCTTGGTAAAGATGGTAAAAAGGCTGTTATCCTTTTCTCATATTCTGAGCCAAAAACCTTAAGGGCACTGTATGTAAGAATGTGGCCAAAACGGTTACTGCACTCAAATTCAAAATACTGCCGCGAGTCGTGTCTGCCCCCCCTCCCCTACAGATTTGAGGTTGCTGCTCTGTGCTGAATTGCTGCGTTGTGCTCCGGCGTCCGGCAAAAATAGAAGTCCTGTGTATCTATTGCATAGGGCTCTGGAGTGCCACAGCTGAGACGGAGCCGGAACGCAGCACAGCCACAGCCGGTGGAAATACACACATTGACTAGAACTGAATCCTATCGGCTCTGCTTCCGTGCTGGAGCGCAGACACAACCAACATGCATCTGGTGGAAATTGGGGGTGATTTGTTTGCCCACGGACGGCTGCCGTGGCAGGGCCGCGTCACCGCATCCTTGATCTTCAGTTTTCCAGCGGACCGTTCGAGCAAGTCCGGCTTCTCTGCTGCTAACGCTGCTGCCGGGATACAGCAGAGGAGGAGCTGGCTGCTAATGCTATGTACCGGGACACTGCTAATGCTGCTTGCTGTGCTGCTAACGTTTGTTTCTCAAAAAAATCAGTCGGGTCGATGACCCACCTGCACATGGGCTACAATGTATGATTGAAAATGAATAACAGTTGAAAGTATTCGAAATGTCCATCCCATCTAGCTATGATGTTAGTTAGCCAACTTTGGCTAAAGCTTACCTGTCGAGGAGAAGAGTAGCCACTTCGACATCCGATTTCAAATTCTTCTCCGCTTTCAACCGTTTCCACCGTTCAAAAGCATCTCCTATATAGACCCTCACTTTGCCTCGAGTTTTGTCTTGGCGTTTTTGGGAATCATAACGAGGGTGTTTGCGTTTAGTCGGACCGTCAGCCATTGTAGCTCAGTTGTAACTGTAACTGATGCTGAGACTCTACTGACTGCGTGACTGGTAGACGGTGGTGGGTGGCGCAACAGGCCAAAACACAAATTCAAAACATAAACATGATTTGCAGACCGTAAACAATTTTTTTAAATGCGAATATTCTGGCTGTCCTATTGTTGTCGGTGAGATCAGAATGTTATATGAACATTATTCCTTAGTCTCTGTGACATATTAGGAGGATTTACGACTATTTCTTACATATAGCATATTTCTTACACATATACTGTATATATATAACTTCAGTGGCACTTTAACTTGCTGTCTTTGATGGCGACGGCAACAAGATGCGGTTCACAAGCGTACACTGTGACCTGTAAATTTTGGCTTATAATTTAAGCTTTTCATTGACCTTCTCAACAATAAAATGATGAATATATCCCTCCAATGCATAGTTTAGGCCCTTTTGGTTACTTCTCAATGACATCTGATCGTTATGTCCCCAAAAATCATCAATTGCCTCCTGCGAAATGCCATGTACTGTGACACCTGCCATAGCGCCGGTCACTGAATGTTGATAGTTTGTCCGAGTGAGTGGAGGGGGGCGTGGCTTAGCCATAGGTCAATTGTAATTTGGAAGGCCCCAACAAACAATGTTGTCCTGTCAATAGGGGCGCTAAATCAGGGAACGCCAATTTGTGTCATTCTGGAAGGCAGTTACAGGCAATGTGTTTTGTTGTTTAATTTGTATATGTCAGTTTGCTAGCTGGATGTCAAATCTGAACATATTTTACCACAATGAGTTACTACATCCACTGACCTGGGAGTGAACAAAGTGTATGTGCGGCTTTATACATATACAGGGGAGGACTGATGTCCACCTTTGAAAATAAGTTGGAAAAAAATGTTTTTTAAAAATGAAAGAGATGTCTCCTTTTTTCAGGTGAAACAATGCTTGGACATTGAAGCTGTACTTAAAAGACTGTCTCTATTAACAAGTGTAATGTAGTCTATCAGTCTGACATCACCAAATTAAAGATATTTTGACATGTTTCTCTAATGAGATGTGATTCTCACGATGTGGCACATGGCTCTGTCTCTGTCTGTCATCTGTTTAAATACATGACAGCAATTAGCAAGCATTTTAAATACTTCAGAGTAACCATGGAGGAAGGAAGAAATGCTGCAGAGAGATTAACAACAGATAGAATGTAGAGTAAAACAAGTGGATGAATATGGCAGAATAATAAGAGTGTGTGAGAGGCACCTGGGCGAGGTGTCCTTCCTGGATGAACTTTCACTACAGCTTCATGACCTCCTTTCCTGTAGATTTATGGGAAAGCTGTCCAGCACTCTTTCAGTGCCAGCTACAATTCAGTGTGATTTATTGGCATGAATAAATCAGCCTGCTGCATGCATTTTCAAGACAATAAAATAGGAAGTCATCTAACAGGAAGAGGCATGAATAAATAAGTTATAAAACAGATCATTCACATTTCATTTAGAGGTTTATTCATGGAGTTACTTCCTGTCCAAAAGGGTCCATGGAAGAGAAATCAAAGGGTGTTTTCTCAGCATTTTTACCACCACTTTGAAATCCATGAGGAGTGACTGTGAGGTCATGACCAAACATCTGCCTGCTTCCAGTTGATGTGACACTTAATCAACACAAGAAAGGATATCACAGTAATTCAAAATGACATGATATGACATTGAATTTGGGAACTCTTCACGCTTAAAAGTACATTATTTATCATGATTACATTTGGAATTCAACAGAATACATGTGCACTGCTGTGATTGGTCCTTTCAACTGCAGATTGAACTAAGAAGACATGCAGATCAGTGAAGTCCAGTTCAGAGCAAAGATTTGTAACATTGAATCATAGCAGGGAACAGCTGCAGTAGCTTGGAAACATAATGCATAACAATGCATGTTTATACCACTTATTCCTGAGCCAGCAATTTGTGTATAACCCATGTAATCAGAAAGGCTGCGATCATGTGACAAATGCGCTGATAGAACTAAAAAAAGGGCAATCCGAGTAAAGTGCAACACATACCGCCGCCATACGCCGCGCATCAAAACGCCCGCCTCCATTATATTCTATGAACAAACCTACATCGGCGTCGGCTGCCGCGCTGCGCCACTCTGCTTCAGCCCACTGCTCTATTTCCAGCGCAGCCGGCGCTGCGAGAAAAGCCTTTTATGTACGTCTCGGCCGCCGTAGTATCAACTCCGGTTGCTTCAAATTTTTAATAAGACGATTTTGATAAGAAACTCACCCGTGAAATCCAAGTTGTTGTTGCCTCAAAGTTTTTCCTCTTCTTC
>NC_065519.1:32843236-32875212 GCF_006386435.1 Epinephelus moara
AACTGCAGCGCCTGGCTCTAAAAACTGCGGCCGCCTCGCTCTCGCGGCTTTATCGCCGTCCACTTTTGTAATACGTCAGAGCAAGTCGGGATGAAGTCGGACACAAAACTAACCGGCATGCATTGTGCGCCGATCGCCGGTGATCGAATCTGCGCAGGACTGGCTCATCTCGAACGAACCTAATGTGTGTTGGGGGGCGGCACTTGACGGCCACAGCGCCGCACCGGCGGCAGTGTGTGTTGCACTTTAGGAGGAAGGTTGGAATGGTGTATGCAAACAAAAACAAGACTTTCCCTCAGGAGGCCAGTGTTCAGGACCGCATGAAATCATGTCAGCTTTGAGGTTTTTCAAGGTGTTTCTTTTCCTAAATCTAACCTACATAACCTTATTTGCCTAACTGTAACCTACGTCACTTCATGTTAAAGACCCTACAAGGAACTTTCATTTTGAGTTGATTTTGGCGACCCTGTGGACAAAAGCGGTAGTGTTTTGCCAGAATGAAGCCTACATTTCCCATGAGCTCTAGCGCGTATTGTCATAAAGACGCTTACCTGGCTCGCGCATGTGTTTGTTTTGGGGATGAATGAAAGAACAAGACGGGAAAACTTTGCCCCCGCTCCTATCGGGGGTTTCCCAGCTCACCTCTGCCGCGCCCCAGCTCCACCTCTCCAGCGTAAGCCCAGCTCACCTCTGCCGCGCCCCAGCTCCACCTCTCCAGCGTAAGTGCCACTGCCGCCGGGGTAAACGCAGCGGTCAGCTGGTAAGGCTGAAGGCCTGTTTGGCGAGCACTTCCACGGCTTCTTGGACTGAGTATGGAGCGGTGCCTCGCCTCTTTATTTTTCGGCACTCGCTGGACCCTGTCGACGCCTGGCTGGTACCTGTCGTCGGCCCGGATGAGGTGACGCCTGGCTGGTACCTGTCGTCGGCCCGGATGAGGTGTTCCAGCCCCGTGGCCCCTGCTCTCCTTGTCCCCGCTGGCGCGGGGTGAATCTGCGCAACCTGCAGCCTCTGTGTGTGGCTCCCCGTACAGCTAACGCCGTGGACCCGCCGGCTCCTACCAGGATTGGGCTGGTAAATGCTAGATCGCTAGCGAACAAAACGTTTATCCTGAAGGATTTCCTGACTTCCCGAGGACTGGATTTTCTCTGTGTGACTGAGACGTGGCTGACTGTTGGTGAGTCCAGTGCTTTCACAGAACTTTTACCCGATGATTGCTGCTATTTTAACTCCCCGCGGACGTCGGGTCAAGGAGGAGGAATAGCGACTATTTATAAGAGTCACTAAATGTAAGCAGCTAGGTAAGATGCAGTGTGCGTCTGAGTGCCGTAAATCGCTTCGTCCTGGAAGCAACCTGGGACAGACCCGTACAGTTTCATAAAGGTATGGGTATACACTATATAGAAATAGCTTATCTTCAAACCGATGGTCTCATTTGCTGTTGTAGGTCACGCACAGACATCAGCAGAAACGAGAGACTTTTGTATATCCAGTTAAAAGTTCCTTGTAGTGCCTTTAAGTAGACCTATATAACGTGATGACACCCTTTGTGTGGCAGTACTTTGGTAGATATCATATGAACCGTTGTATGACATACGTATGTATAGATAAGACACACCAGTGCAGACCGTCACACTGCAAATGGGTGCAAGTTTCAACTCGTCTCGTCACAAATGTTTGGTATGAACTGGGCTTAATAGCTCAGAAATGATGATGATTTAAGTACCTT
Source organism: Epinephelus moara (assembly GCF_006386435.1). NCBI lineage: Eukaryota > Metazoa > Chordata > Actinopteri > Perciformes > Serranidae > Epinephelus > Epinephelus moara. The sequence continues at coordinate 32,844,963 of NC_065519.1, forward strand.
CATTTTTGCATTAATTAACATATTGTTCTTGCATTAAGGCATACATGAGAAATTGTTAATTTGTGTACATAACTGATAGTTCATGAAGTATTACATGAATAAATTCATGCATGACGTTATTCATTGATATGCTTACTGATTGGACTACATCCTGTTAATGGGTTTCAGAATCCACATTTTGGCAGGATGTCACCACCCTGCAGCCATATCAGACATATGCTTGATATTTTTAATGAGACACTTTGCCATGTTGTGTCACTCTGGCCAATAAAATTTTAACATCATCTGTCACAAGTATCCAAAATCTGGACATGCCCGCTGCCTGAGTGTTGCTGTATCCCTCGCTCTCTTCATGGTCACACTTTGCCTCCTGGTGTGTTGGGACACAGAGAAGGACAGAGAGAGAAAAATCATGACACCAAAACCTGCAACATGAACTCATCTTCCAGTGGGCCTCTTTTTCTGGCATCATGGAGACAATTACTGTATATCACAAAATATGTCTCCCACAAAACATTTCCTGATGGGTGTTTAGAAGTCTTCCATCAATCAACGTGACTTATCAATATCACCATAAACTGTCAGAAACACAGGACTGGATTTGATAACAGGTATGATTAAAAAGCTGCAGTTCTGAACAAATAGTCAAACATGGCTACAGCTAACCTCTCTATAGGCACTAATAATAAAATACACTATGTGAAACACTAGTGACCTCCTAAGTGTTTTGGGAACATACTAAAGGGAAAACAGCGCTGCCAAATTCTGCTGACAGCTAATTAAAAAAGAAAAGAAAACTACTTTATGTGGCCCATTTTAGCAGGTGTGGCCCAAACAATGGCACATAAGGTTTAGACAGTGAGCCTCCAAGGAGTTCCAATCCTAAAACACAGTTCCTGCCACTGAGGTTCATAATGGATATACTGTACAGTAACAGCAGAGGCAGGGCGGTAGAAATGGGATAAAGCAACAATAGAGAGAGGCCAAAGGTTACAGCACAGGAATAAAATGCTTTGCATGTACGTGTGTATGTTTAGGGCCTGAGGGGGACTCCTGATGTCGATGAAGTATTTCATCTAAAAGGTACATTTTTCACCTGTATCCCATGTGGATTAGGCTGTGTGTGTGTATGTGTGTGTGTGTGTGTGTGTGTGTGTGTGTGTGTGTACGCGCTTGTATTTCTACCTCTCTTTGCCTCTCTGATTTTGCATGTTGCACCTGTACAAAAATACATGAAGCAGACAAATTTAAAAAAAAATCTTAATACATGAACGAACCTAACATGCAAAATCATTTTATTTTTGTTCACTTTAACTGAAATGAATTAAATTGTACACTTTGTATATTTTTAAATCAAATTAATTTTGTATATGTCACCTGAGGACAAGTGTGACAATATAGCATTAAACTATAATCACTAAATAGCCTACAATCCATTTGGGGCTTCTCTGTATACTGCACTTTTCAATGCTACTGTGATTTTCCTATCAAATGCAACATATTAAAGGTCCAGTGTGTAGGATTTAGTGGCATCCAGCAGTGAAGTTGCAGAACTGAAAGTTCTTCCATGTGTCACGTGTGTAGGACAACTATGGTGGCTGACAAGGAACGTGAATGGCCCTTTTTTGAGCCAGTGTTTGGGTTGTCCATTCTGAGGCTACTGTAGAGTGTCATAGTTGACTCTATGGAGGAGGGCCCTCTCTGTATGTAGATATATTTGGCTCCTTGTAAGATAACAAAAATACAATGATTTCTAGTTTCAGGTGTTTATACACTAATGAACACATAGTTATAAATACTATATTCCATTTCTGCCAATAGACGCCCCCAAATCCTACATGCTGGCCTTCAAACTAGCAACTAACTAACAAGATACTAAGTATTAAATAACTAGTAAGGAGGAATTGATATATCTGTAATTTAGACATACATATGCATGTTTAAATATCTGGCCTATTTCAGGAACTAATTTTACCTATTAATGTTTAAGGTCATCTTTAAAATATAAAAATAATGATTTTAATTTATCCCAAGTTAGAGTTTACTTTTATTGCTGTTTACTTATCTCCCTTTAAAGGTAAAACATGAAGAGAGAGAGAGAGAGCAAGAGACAATATAAGAGAGGAGGAAAAGATGACTGGTAAAAACAAGCACAGCAGGGGAGGAAAAATGAGCGACCTGAGTGAAAGAGAGAGAAAGCAGGAGAGAGCCATAGAGAGTCAAATTAAAGGGATTAGACAGCTCATTCCCACTTAATTCCCTAATCACCTCCTCCCACACTGGATTGGGTTGCCACAGCAATGTTTACATGACCCCATATCCTGCTGAAGCCAAAACAGGCATGGCCCACATTATGCTAAATCCCCCGTTTACCTGGTATAATCCCTCACAGACAACACCATGCAGCCTACTGCCTGAAAGTTAGGGTCGACAGCCTGACGGGGTTGTATGCCATTAACTGATGGAGAGGAAGGCCATGACCCCAGCTGATGAAGGAGCTGGAAAAAATTAACTGAGTTGGCACTGGTCTGAGTGGGTTCAGCATGGGTCATCTGATTGTCCTTGCTGCCAAACAGGTGTACCAGACAACAACATGGGTTTGCTTTGATGTGAAAGGTGAACACAGCCACTATAATAACTTGAAAGGGACAGTTCTCCCCCAACTAAAAAAAAAAAAAATCTTCTCACCTGTAGTTCTATTTATTAATCTAGATTGTTTTGGTATAAGTTGCCGAGTGTTGGAGATATTGGCCCTCTATCGAATACAATGGAACTAGATAGCAGCTTGGGATGTTCAAAGTGCCAAAAAATAAATTTGAAAAACTCAACAGCAATGTCTCTTTCCAGAAATCATAACTCAGTTACTCAGTCCACACACGTTGTTGTGAGCAGCTTCATGGAGGAACACAGAAGGAAGCGGACATCTACTGCTAGCTCACCTAGCCCCACTGAGCTAGCCAATGTTACACTCAGTTGAGGAGGACACCATTAATGTTTACATCTCACACTATCATGACCACAAGCCTCGTGTCCCTTTGTGGATACACCCTTCTTTTGTGGTTATACAGTTGGCAGTTGTATTTTGGTTCAAGTCAAGAAAAAGGCTAACCCTAATGCTGGCCTTACATCAAATGACTTTTCCCTCAGTTGATGCGTGCTCCCCTGATCTTGATCATTTTGGTAAAACTCCAACCAAACACCAAACAGGAAGCAGCAGTTGCAAGTTGAGATGACAAAATGTTTAGTTTTAATACAAATATGGTTTATCTTTATGGAATATATTGATGCCAAATTGACACGATTACTGTCAAATATGACACCTATTCTCGTGTTTATAGAGTTAGTTAGTGGGGTTTTTTTGTGGACACACTAGCAGAATTGTTAATATGTCTTACTTCTTAAATGGAGTTTAGCGCAATACTTTCAACCAAGAGCAGGGTAGGAAATAATCTCAGAGGGAATGTGGTTGTAGTCTTGCAGATTTTGAACCTGCTTGCAAACTCAAATTGTGTTTTGATGTGAGAATGTGCCAGATTTAAGTCTTTTCAGAGTCTTCTATTGTATGGTAGACATAAGACAGCTTGGAGTTTTATGACCTCCTTACACCAAACAATCGAGATCAAGGGAGGCGTCACGACTCTGACAAAACTCTTGTGATTTTATTCCAACATTGGAAATTGTCAATAACAGTAAAATCGGCATTAGATGTTAAATTGCTTTTAAATACATTGTTTGAGCTATTGTGTGACCACAGAGCTGCAAAAAAGTAATGCGCAGATCTGGAATAATGGAAAATCTTTAAAGTTTAAGAGGCAGGAGTCGACCCAGTTCAGATCCCCACAGGCTGAAACTTTTTTGTAAAAAACCCAGACTACAGGGTCAGACAGACTAAAGTTGTAGGGAACAGATGAAAGTAACAAGCCCCCACATGACAAGAGTTGTACATTTTGAAGAGTCTGGATTGCAGGGTGAGATTGGAAATGGACTCAGTTGACATGAGAAGTACGATGTCTAAATGAGCCTGGTGCCAGCAAGGGGTACTCTTTCAACTCTGCAGAGTTGCCCTGATTCAAAGACTTTAAGAACCTGCAGGGTTTATGATAGTAGGTTGATCTGAGTGGTGAGATCTCTCACCTCTAGGTGCCTCCTAAAGGCTGGGACAGAGTCCCAGCACTGTTTCTTTGCATTTTGTCTCCTGCTCCATGTTCTTAAAAGTAAAATTAAATCCTATTAAGGAGAAAAACTAAGGGTTTAAGTATCCGGCAACACAGTATGGCTAAAGGAGGACTGTAGAAGTGAATATTTCAATTCATATCAAATCAGAATACTGCAACAATACTTGAGTGGTTAAAACTTTAAAGCTGCAACCAAAGCAACTCCACATTTTAGCATCATTGAATAACAGCAGGTGATCACTGTGGCTTTTACCTTCTCTGAAGTTCCTCAATACCCAGAAAATATGCAGCAAAACACGTCATTGAATTTTTTTCTAAATGCCACCAGATAACAACACTATTTAAGGACCTGGAAAGTCCCTATATGGCAAGCAGAGGGGCGATTGATGGGTCCAACAACACTGGATTTGTATCAGGATCCTGGTGTTTGCTTCCCATATGAATGAAGAGGCAAACCATGATGTATTTTTCTAAACCTAACCACATACTTTTGTTCCACAAGGAAATAAAAGTAAATTCGCAATGCTTTACCAACACTGTAACTGTATTTTGAAAAACACTGTATGCCTCTAACAAACAGAAACTGTACATTTTCTTTGAAAATGGAAGTTTATTTTAAAAAAACAAGATGCCTGTGACAAGCGTAAATTAACAAGATGTTCCAGAATGTCAACAACAGACACCCAGGATACCTGTATGTCGATGTAAAGTGCACTGACCAAGCTGCGATATGTGACAAGTTGGGAGTGAGAATGTGTTGTACATGTAGTAATTTAAACCATGTCCCACCAACTAACAACTTTCCAGTGGGATTAAAACAGGGACAGGAATTTCCTTTAAGTCTATTTCTGCTCTGCCTCTGAGTGTTTGATTCACATTTCTTTTGTCTTTCAATACCCAAAAGTACAACAAGATCTGTTAGCACAGACAGTACTTTTAATACACACACAACACACACATGTAGACGCTATTACTAAATTGTACTGCAGTGTATGTGAAATGAGATGGAAGGAGATGTGAGAGAGGATGTAAGCAGAACAGGAGACATATAATGCATTATAGCCTTGAGGGGCCATTTACAATTCAATCAGTGAAGACATCAGAGGTTATGTACAACATGTGATATATATTTATTTATTAAAAGACATAAGACAGCAGTTTTGACATTGTCCCTGCCCTGTGGAAATAATTTAGAGGATCAGTCCCTGAAAATAAAATGTTTAACAGGGCCTTGTTGGAGTGGTGGTGGAGGGGGCGGAGCAACAAACACACTGAAATGGCAGCAAGCAGACAGGTCAGGTAGAAGCTCACACAGATAACATAAACATGTAACAAAGTGAAAGCCAGTGTCTCAAAGACGAGAAAGGACTGTGTTGAGAGAGATGTATATGCATTTTGCTTGATTTTATTCCATAGGTACAGATAACACCATAAGGATGTGTTTTAAGCATGCATTATACATTTTCCATAGGTGGGGCCAGAGGGGGAGCCAGGGGTGGCACAGGGCCATCTTTGAATGTGATTGGCCACCTCTGATGTGCCCTTACAGAGTAAGAAAGTGAAGTTGCTTGTGGAAAGTCAATCAAAAGGACCATAAAGTGAGGCAAAAGGACCACAAAATCATACAAAACGAGCCCAGTCGCCAGAAGAAAATGTGGGCATCATACATTTCTGCCAAGCCTACATCAACAAAAAAACAAAAATGTGTGTGTGTGCTGTACCCAGAAATCACAGCATTTCCAGCTGTGATTGTGCCACCAAAAACATGTATTTTAAGCCACAGCAAAAAATAAAATAATACAGGACAGTGTGAAATAGGGAGACAGAGAGAGTGGGGGGACCACATGCAGCAAAGGGTTGCAAGCCGGAGTCAAACTCGCGACCTCTGCAGCGAGGCATCACCTCACCTAAATTTCATTAAATTTAAATCTGCGCCCCTGTGCCTGACTTGCCATCAAATTCAGCCAAACAGACAAGAGATCTCACTCTATTAGTGAAAAAAACACACTCAACTAGTGCTGCACGATTAATCTAATCGCAATCGCGATGTCAGGCTGTGCGATTACATAACCGCATAAAAGGCTGCGATTTGCGATTTAATGTAGGCTAAATAAATGTTAAGGTGTGTGCCTGTGAACGTGACTGCCTTTCCTGTAGTGTGTGGAGTTTGTTGACATCACGCCCACAAGCTATCCTGGTGTGTGCAGCCGGCGTGCAGCAGTGACCAACACAAACGCTGAAGAAGAGCATGAGCTCAACCAAGAACAACCTGAGTTGGTGGCGAAAAAAAACGTCTGTTACATGGCGATACTTTGGATTCAGGTACGGCGACGTTGAACAGAAAGACGTGCTGTGTAAGTGTAAAAGTTAAAGTCGCCACGTCCCGCGGCAACACAACCAATCTATATCAACACTTGAGACGGGACGTGGCGACTTTAACTTTTAAACTTTTACACAGCACGTCTTTCTGTCCAACGTCGCCGTACCTGAAAGACGTGCTGTGTTAAAGTTTAAAAGTTAAAGTCGCCACGTCCCGCGGCAACACGACCAATCTATATCAACACTTGAGACAGCACAGCCAAAGATACTGTATATATAACAAGATGGCCCACCTACAATATACCCCCATTGTATGAAATGGTATACATTTCCGGTCTCCTAAGTAGGCGTTGTCCCCCATAGCCCAATCAAAGACGATGGAGAACCGCCAATCAGAGACGAGTATCCCCAACCTTGCTTCTGTCAACATGTGTGGATGGATAAAATATGTTCGTTGCATGATGTTATCGGTAGAGGTAAGTGAGCTATTTATATTATTTTTCTTTCTTTTTAACCCCTTCTTTTGCTAACGTTAGATATTTGCACAGCTAACAGTCATATTTAGCATTACGAACATTAGTTAGCGAGGGTGTTCGCGAACGTTAGTTGACATTAGCTTAACGTTTTTGACACGGTTTATGCTAACTTTAATGCTGTTAGATGTTAACGTTTGGTTTTGAACAAGATAACGTGTAAGACAAAAATAACGCAAGTCCGAACAATGTATTGGAAAAAACGGAAGCACACATTCGGTGTAGCTTTTAGTAACGTTGTTTTATTGCATGGAAAAGCAAACGACGAACAAACAAACAAAATATCTGATGCACAACCTGGAACACGTCCACACTAATGGGAATAAAATGGGAGTCTGTCCACACTATATTTCTAAGATCCACATATCTATATTAGAACAATTAAATTTCTTATCATTTTCTTCTTTTTGTTTTCAATCAACAAAAGTGTGCAAGGAGTATGGCAGAAATGAATAGAACGTAGACTTCTTGTTGTTTTAACATTGCTGCTACATGGAAACAAACAGTTAAGTATGTTATGGTTGACAATCATGCAGTAAAGCTCTGTTTTATGTAGTCAGTGTAGGTCACAAGATCAGGAATACATGATGTAAATAGTGTAGTAGCTTTAGAAAGAATGGAAAATATTGATGCAATCAATGAATCCATAAAATAATTGATACATTAATTAATGTATCACACTTCACATTTAGCTTGTGAAGCATTTCAATTTTCTTCTGGCTCTCGTCTGTTCCTCTTGAATTTTTCGGTTGCCCTGCCTTAACTCTGCTCCTATCCTGCACATGATGTATTTTTCCATTATTTTTTCTTGCAGAGCGAATGCATGCTCTGGGTGTGCTTCGGTGAGCACGGAGAAAGCATTTGTGTTTTCCACCTCCTGCCTCAGAGCCTTCTGTCCAGTGCACTTTCAGGGACTCTGTTAACTTGGCCTCTATCTTCATGATTGTGTCTTGTAAGACTTTGGATGGTTCAATTATGCTAGCGTCATGTGTGTATCTTTTCCTCTTTAGGAAAATATTTGAGTCGCCAAGGGTTGCAGCATAGCTGTGGTCGGTGTAGTTGACGTGGACCAGCAGTTCCTGACATCTGCAGCAGGAGGAGAGTAGTGGGTCCACCTTAATTTCTCTGATCAACCAGCCAGATATATATGTCAAGACTTCATCTTGGATGCAGTCTGACTCCACAGTCTCCTCAGACATCACCTCCATCATCTCCTCTGTGAGTTCTTCACACTCTGTAACACACTTAATGTAACATATAAGAATGAGTTAGACCAGTTTATAATTTTTTAATGTATTGACTTCATACATTATCATATAGAGCAAAAAGGGCTAAGGGATTTTTTTAAACTTTTATTTAACCAAGAAGGACATGGAGATTTGGCTAATATATCACAGTGGCACGGCAGCAGTGTACCCAGGTGTAAACAGTGTAGTGCAACAATAAAAACTAGATTGTTAGAATGTACATACATATACATGGTGCAGGTGTCAATAAGGAATTTATATCAATCAATCAATCAATCAATTTTATTTATAAAGCCCAATATCACAAATCACAATTTGCCTCACAGGGTTTTACAGCATACGACATCCCTCTGNAGAGAGAGAGAGAGAGAGAGAGAGAGAGAGAGAGAGATGCAGGTAATGACAGTAGCTTACAACAACATTATTGAAAGTAATAATATTATAGTTGTAGTACTGTATGTGTAACTGGAATTTGCCAGAATATACATGTTCCTAGTGTTAATGATACTGAGAAAACACGGTTTTGTAAATACAGTTTTGTTGATTTTAGGTGTCAGTGGGCAGGTGACAGGCAGCCATATACAAGTGACTTTTGTTGATTCACACCTGTGAGGTAGACGATGTTGGGGGATTCAAGTGAAGTTGGAGGTCACATGTCGGAGGTGTATTGCTTTGTATGGCACTGAGCAAAATGGTGTCATTATCAGACAGGCAGTTGCTCCCCATGGTGTTTGTAAGTTTTGCAATGGAGGCACCTTTGAGGGCTGAGGCAAACTCCCTGCTTGTTGGGTTGAACCGGTGTCCGCCCTTTCCACGGATCACAGAGAACAGATTCTTTGGGGGGGATAACATAAGATTGTTTAGAGGACATAATGTTACTTCTGTGTATTTTTTACTATTTATTTATGTATGTATGTATGTATGTCTTTATTTATTTATTTATTTATTTATACCTCAAGGCAATCCTGATTCAGCTTGGCTGTACACAGGAATTTCAGCTCTCCCAATTCTTTCCCCAGCTGCTGGACAATCAGGATCACACTGCGGATGGTGAGGATGAAGCCCCACTGGCAAGGGGGAGTGAATCCAGGTCTGTAGTAACATATTACAGAGAAGTCAATGATGTGTCAATGTCTTCAGCATTCTGCTGAGGAAAGCTGCATGGAAACATTCTGACTTGCATGCTTTCACTCACTCATAACACACAATGAATTAACCGTATGTGAATGAGATAAAATGTCAAGTGTCCATCGTCTTTTTCTGACCACACCATATGAAATGTTTTGTAGCCAACCTGAATGTCCAAGATGAGATCCAATGAAGGCTGTTCATGAGGACGTTCATCTGTTGAGCACTTCTTGGTCCTAGGGGCCGGCGCCATGGATTGGCATCGGAGTAGCTTCTGAGAAGTAAGTGTTTGCTAGTCAATCTTGATAATCAGAGTTTCACTAACTCTGACTCTAATAATTGCCAAAAAATTTAAAGAAATCTGTGATGATCAGTAGGCATTTAAAATTGAGTCATAATGAATACCTTGAATTCAGTATGTCGAACAGCCTGTTCATGTTCTCGAAGAATTCCGCTGTAGCATGTGCCTCATTTGGTAGCCTTTTTAGGTCAATCATCGTCTTCATGCCTACATGATTGTACGATTATTACATTACATATTGTAAAAAGGGTGAAGAGATATCATTTAAAACGTAAGAATTCACAGGTATGACAATTTGATCTAACAACAATCAGATTGAATTATGATTTGATTCTGATATTTATGTAACATACATGCATCATAAAGATTTTGTTCATGTTGATTCAATAAATTTTCATACATTTTAAAAGTTCCATCAGACCTTTTAGAATAAAATAAAAACTAGTTACCTACCAGCTGCCACAGTGTGGCTGAAGACTTGAGTCGCAAGTCGAACTCTCATGTTAGTGAAAGGGGGCAATGACACATGCTTCTTGGTGATTTTTGGAGCCATACGGACAGAGTTCTGGCTGTCAATGTCGTAAAACGTCTCAAAGTGTTTCCACTGCGCTTGTTTCACTCCCATCTGTAACACAAGACAAATGAAGGTGATGTGATACATGTGGTTTGATGCTGTTCATGTGGTTTACATTGTTGTACGCAACATTGTTGTACAGCAACTTGTGCACACAGTTGACAGCCCATTGATTTGGTAACACACAGATAAACAGAGAAATCATCTTTTTGCAATACTTCACTTACAATTATCTTTAGCATGATTACAGTGCCAAGAATTCATTATGGGATGTGAAATGGGCTGGAACAAACATGTTAGCCATATTTTATTTGATAATGAAACTAACCCTTTAGACCATGTTTTTTAAAGTTGTTACGCACAGACTTGACCAGATGAGACACATCAAATATTATTGGAATTGTCTTCCCATCCACTGATATACAATGTGCCACATCTGTGCTGTCAGCGATGTTCAGGCTGGCTCCTAACAGCTTTAATGTTTTAATATTGGAGGAGGATTGGTCACAGACCACAGAAATGACCTGTTGTAAGAGACACATAGTGTACATGTTAATACAACCTCCATTACATTTAAGTGAAGTGTTCACACAATATGTTGTACTCCTCTAATTGGATTTTATTCAGACTTACTATGAAACCAATCATGTGCAGGCGCTTCACAGCCTCTGACAGTATTTTTGCTGTCTCCTCCGCAGGTAAAGTGGTTTTCGCCAGGAAGTATCCTATCGCCTGCAGTGAACAGATGGAAGTGGATGCAGATATGACCCCTTTAAGAGAACTAAACTGTATTCTGTATCTGTAGTGTTCAGTTGCTTTAAGCAGTATAGAATGAAACTAATGAACATTAACTCACTTGCTTCCACTTTGAGGCTACTCCTCGAGCCATTAACACCATTGCCTGGTTAGCCACTTCACCTTTCGCTGTGAGCCCATCTACCCTGTCCAGTACTGGATTGTAGTCCAGGTGTTTTTTTATTGCCATCTCGTCAAACACTAAAGACACAGCTAGCTCTGATGGCTTCATTGTTTTTGCTAGCTGTGCCATCTGGTCAAGGATAGGATTGAAAACCTGGCTGTTAAACAAAGGAGCAGTAGCCTGTTAGTGGAATAGATTGAAATATTAAAAACATCTAAAAGGAGGTCATTGCAGTGTGGACAAATTGTCATAGATTTGTAATAACACAACAGAAACATGGTAATAATGCAGAATGTCTGATATTACAATATGTTACTTAACTATATTATGAACTGCTGACACATCACTCTAGGTCTATAATTATGTCATGATCCATGAGATTCTGAAACTACTCTTACATGGAAATGGCCCACATTGTTGTTTATGAATTTCTTCAGGGTTGACGGGGACGGAAGAATGAAATGCCTCCTCAATGTCCTGTATGCATTTGGGCTGTGGTGATATATTTGGACACCCAGCTGTTTAAGACAGGGGGGGAATTTTCTTCCCCTCTGTTTCTGCTTGCAAGTTTGTAATTGGTGCTTAACAAACTCTGCAGTTTCAGGTGGGAGGTCTTTCATGGCATCGGATAGTTTTTGTTTTGCCTTTTGCGCTGTCGGCCTTGAAAGAATAAATAAATGTTTTGTTTTTAAAAGGAGGCAACTTAACACCCAAAACAACCAATTCACACACAAAGTAGTTAAACCTCAACTCTATTGTAAGGAATGCCTACTTTGCTTTGAGGTCTTTCACTTGCGCTTAAAGTCCTTTTTTTGTTTTCTTTCTGCTCCCCTGCAAAGCTGTAAACTCAACTTTCTCCTCCCCTCTCGCTCTCTCTTGAGTTGCATCTTGCATCATATCTCCCTTTCCTTTTTCAGTTGTTCTTCAAGCTGTCCCTGTTGTCAAGAAATGTTCATTGAAATCCACCTTACAGATTAGTCTTAATTCTAGTGATATATAAATTGTCTTATTTATTTGTAACTATCATCTGCAGCAATTGCAAATGGACTTAGTTATTACAACCACCTTACCTCAACTACTACTTTGTCATGTTCTTCCTCTTCGGCTCTGCTTGCATTCGCTGTTATGTCCTGTCCTTAAAAATGACATGCCTTTAGCATTGTAGCATTCTATTGTAGTATGCAGTGGTACATTTATTAAAATGTCATTGGTATAATTAATTTGTTTTTTCTGTTTGTTTTTTGTTACAGGTGCTGCCAATATTGATCTGACCACTTTGGTCCTCAGGTCCCTGAAAGATGTTATTGGCTGAAGGGCTCTACAATCCATTTATATGATGATGTGCAACTTATAGGAAATGAGATATTTTATGAAAAGACCAAAATCTACAATGTATTTCTCCTTCTTACATGCATGGCCCATCTAGCCATCACTAGATTATAGCTCATATCCAGAAGTCATAGAACTCCATTGTCAAAAAAGGATTAAAACAAGTCACAGAGATACTTCGATCAGCATTTATTATTGAGTTGAACATTTTTCCTGGATTTGAGAGCTCCTAAGGGTAAGAGAGGACAGGGAGCAGGAAGAATAATTGGAGTAGAAGAAATGCATTGTAGGTTTTGGTCCTTTCAGAGGCTCTGTTGACAAAAATTGAAATTCGGGCCGCCTTGATAGCTCACCTGGTAGAGCACATTCCACTGAAGCTGAGTCCTTACTGCAGCTGGCCGGGTTCGAATCCGGCTTGGCCATAAGTGTAGCTTTACAGGTGGCTTACAGAAAAAAATGAAATTCAACTGGTCTCATCATTCCATTTAAAGTAGCCATAAGTATTGGTATGCAAGTGTTTAACTGTCACCTGTTTTGTGCTGTTCAACTATAGGGAGGGGCAATACCTACCAATGTTTTCAATTCTGTGTAGCATACGTCTACCACCAGTTTTTGGAGGAGGATTAGGGCAGTTAATTTGTGTGGGTATAGCATTGTCCGTCAGACGTTTTCTCGATTGCTGCAAAATATATTCTCATTAGGATCTCTTGTGTTATTAAATTAGTAAATTAAAAGGCTGTATTGTACGGCTGTACCATTTGGACAATCATGCTAGGGTCAAAGTGGGCTTCACACACTCCATAACCCCCTTTTCTGAGGGCATCTTGGGAGAGGTGGATGGACAGGTCTGCTCTCCTTATGTTGACAAGCCATCTCTTTCTCCTGAGTAGTTAGATAAGATGATATAGTAATGAGAAGTTTTAGTCTTTCCAAATGTCTCTGGTCTTACTTTGCTCATCACCTGTATGCATGTGTATTTTTCATTATTAAAGACTATAAATGCTTTACATATTTGAAACTGAAATAAGTGCACATTTAATGACAAAATGCTTAATACACCCCTTAAGCTACCCCCTTCTTGACCACTCCAAATATCTAGCAATGCCTGTAACTGAAGATCAGAGTCCTGCGTCTTTTCTTAATGTCTCCAGAATCAGAGCTGTTTCTGCCCATCTAGCTTGACCACTTTTTTCCTTAAAATCATTTCAGAGTTGTTATTTAATTTTATGCGAGATGGGTGCTCCTGCTTCTGATCCAGATACTGTACTTTCTACTGTTGTGTGTTTTACATGTTCATTGTGTAACATCTGCTGTCATTTTGGCCAGGTCTGGAAAATACAGCTCTGGAAAAAAAAATAAGAGACCACTGCAAAACGATCAGTTTCTCTGGTTTTACTACTTACAAGTATGTGTTTGAGTAAAATGAATATTTTTTTTTATATATATATATATATATATAAAATGAATATTTTTTTTTATATATATATATATATATATATATAAAGGCAAACAAAGAAATAATCACAATACCCCGTATTTCACTGGTAACTAGCATAAACTAGCTAGAAGGGCAGTGCAAATGCAAAACGACACCAACTAATATTAATAACTATTTTATACCTACCTGTCTGCATCCTTTGGAAAAGAAAAGACTGATAGGTTGTCCCTGTTATTGCTGCACAGAGTTTAGGCAGTTCTCCTTATTCTTGTCTACTGACTACTGCTTGTTCCAGCCAAAACAACACAAGACTACAGTACAACGTTAATATTTGCGCCTTATTTTTTATTTTGCCGCTATTTTTATCTGCTACTGTACCTTACTGTATATCAACCCAGTACAAGATCGTAGGATCAGTCTGATAATATCCGTTTTCTCCTCCAAAAACAGTTCAATAATAATGACAATAATAGTATTAATAAGAAAAGAAACACCTTTTATTTCAGTTTCAAGTGTCAGTTAGTTTTGGAAAACGTCACCAGCTCTGCAGTTAAGAGTGAAACTGCACTGATTTCAGCACCAGAGAGGAGACATCTGTTGCCAGATCTCGCAAGAGTGTGTTGCTGAGACAGAGACAGGTCTTGAACAAAGTAAATTTTCTCCTGATTTGTCCGTCTGAAATTTGCCATTTTGGTGTCGGAATGTTCTGAAGATATGTGGCTTGTGATAAATGGGTCCAATATTTGCTTCCGTGACTATGGGGCGAAAGAATCGGCCATAATCTGTAATCACGTTCATTTCTCCCATTAAAGTCAATGGACTCAGGACCTGCTGTTAGTCTCCTAAAGGGGCGTGGTGGTCGCGAACCCCACGTGACACTGATACAGGAAACTGACTCGCAGTGGACCGTCTTGTTTTTTTCCACTGTCTTTGGCACAGCACAGGGAAAAGTAGGAAGAGTGCATGCGGGAGAAAGCCGAGCCGTGTAACGTTAAAGACAAAGAGACAACTGAAAGCCGCCAGAGCCTCATAAAACAGCATCCAAGCACAGTTAAGCAAACATTTGTAAGTGTCACGGGGAAATCATGGACTCCATAACAAATGAAAAATTGAGCAATTTTGCTCGGGTTTGGCCCACTTGACATGCTGCTGTGTTGTGCTATGGGGTGCTGGAATTTGTCATTTACGTGACAATGCCTGAACGCAACACAGGCTCGCTCCGCTGTGTGTACGGTTCCGTGCTGCGCTGCTGTGTGAGCAGCGTGTTTGACTGTGCTCAGTCTGTTGATGGTCATTGACACACTCTCTGTCCATAACAATAACTATGTCAGGTCAGTGCCCCCCTAATATAATGTAGGGGAAACACTGAATCAAGCAAAAAGATACCATTTATTTATTATATTTTATTGTAATTATATTGTAATCGCAATCGCAAATCGCGATATTGTCCACCATAATCGCAATCGCACATTTTTATCAAATCGTGCAGCACTACACTCAGCTACCACACACATTTCATTAGAGCACCAGATTTAATCCAAAATCTGGTCACAGACGATTTCCAAGACACCCAGATATGCTTGACAGCACAGGATTGGCTGGAAATTGGTTTAAGACAGGTGTGCCCCTGCAGTCTCATCAGCAGGTTATCACAACTGTATCAGAAGAGAGGACAATATTGCAAACCTGAATGTATATTTTCTGTCGCACTGTGTGGGAAGAGGCTCCATGTTTTAGCTCTGGCTAAGGAAATAATGTGTTCGAATAACACTGGAGTAAAACTAACTGGCTCTAAAGACACAACAGTCAGAGCTAAAGCACCGAAGATCACAGCAACATGAAATGACAACAGGATGCATATTCAGCTGCAGAGTAATTAACAAATTTCAGCAGGAACAGTAGGTGAGGCAGGTTAATGTAAAGTACAGAGAACAGAACTCAGTGGAAGGATCATGGAATATAGATACATACTTTATCAAACAAGCACTATATTTCTTCAGTGCCCTGTTTGTTCCGAAATAAAGCAATGTTCATATCTTCTGTATATAAACTGAGCTTTATAGCTACATGAAAGAAAGTAAGACAGAAAGAGTCATTACCATTCACTACTATAGACCTGTGACCTGGACTAGGTTCACAATTTTTCTCTCTCAAAACAATAGTCAGGTGCTTGCTGTGATCGTTCCTCCTGTTCCTACTGGCCATTATGATGACACTGACTTACGAGCCCTCAGTGGAAGTGATGCAGAACAAAATCCACAGTCCTCGTTCTGTGCAAAAAAATAATATTTTATCAGGCTTCAGCATGGCCAGAATCTGCCACTTTTATGCTCACACTGTATGGATCAATTGTCCATGTCTATTTCAACCCTCTGTGTCCAGCTGAGTTACACAAATCTATTTGGCAACTAGCACACCTACATGTAATATGAAAAGATACGCACCTGTATTTCTACATTTCCCACACAATGATCAGCCAGTAACTCATGCATAACCCATGTAATTCGAAAGGCTATGATCACGTGACCAATGCAGTGCATAACTTTACATTAAGGATGTAATGTCATTCATGGGGTGCTAATCCATAGGATGGCATACAAAGTGCTGTGTGTGTACTTTGTAGCATGTCATACAAACAGCTGTATAAGGATACATTTCCCAGAGGCCAATTTATGGCCTCCATTTCAAATGTCTTCCAAACAGCTCAGCAATATGTACCAAAGAGAAGAAAAGAAGAAGTGGCACAAACAGCCTTCATCAGGGTTATCCCCAACAAGGCTGTTTGTGCCAAAATGTGTGGGCTGTAACCCAGCTCTTTCTCAACATGGAGCAGCATTGTCCATGTTTTTTATATTTTTACCACAAAACGTGTTCCCTACCAAGAGCACTTTGTTGAACTTCAAAGCACTATGGAGTTTTTCCTTTTTTATAGCTCTCTTTGTTGGTCAGAGATACATTTGGGCCACATCACAATGCACTGTTAGCAACATATTTTATTAAGCTATTATTATTACAGTTGTTGTGTAAGTATGGATGCTCCTTTTCAGCAGTGCCCTACTTTAAACTCAGACAAGTACACATAGCCTACATCCACAAGTGAATATCTAATTCAGGGCTATATACGCATAAAAAATTATTTTTTATTTTATCATTTAATCATCATTTATTTTGGCACTCCTTCTAGCCTTGTCTTTATTCTAACACCAAAGCATATGTGACATCAGTGCATATCTGGAGGAAAGAGGCCTGAGCCGCTGGCTGCTCAGTGGCTCTGTGTATCCCTTAAAGCCATTCCTAATGACTGTTATGAGAAACGAACGCACGCCAGCAAATGTGCTGTAATTTAGAAACATCTTTGTATCTTCAAAATAGTAGCCTTACTAGTAGTGTTGTTGGTATGCTGCACTCAATTTATTTGTTATATATTAGGTGCTACCAGACAGGAGTGTCTCTGGAAGAGCAGGTATTATAAAATAAACACACCAGGGTTATTGAACTGGCAGGAGGCCAACACTGTCAACAGTGCATGAACCATATTCCCTAGAGAAAGTGGTCTTACTCATTAAAGCCACAACCGTGTTACACAGCTTTGTAGACTGGCAAAACTCCTAGACCCTGAGATGGATGCAGGTGATGAAGTACAGAGATGCAGACACAGGGAGTTTACACTGAGCCGAGCATAAAAAAATCAGTTGTTTGTCACCTTACAACAAGAGGGTTCCTGGTTCAAATCTGGGGTGGGGAGCCCTTCTTTGCAGAGTTAATTGGTGACTCTTCATTCCCCTGGCGAACTGTCCAGGGTGTATCCCGCCTCTCGCCCCATGTCAGCTGGGATCAGCTCCAGCACCCCTGCAACCCCTAACAGGTTAAGCTGTTACGGAAAATTAAGATGAATAAATGCAGATATAGTAGATAAAATAATCATTGTAAATTCACAACACAGAACTATTGTAAAAATAAAAATACATACAGTACAGATAAATAAATTCTGATTTAAATTAGCACAGACAAACTTCTTCCATTCTAGCATCAGTGGCTCTCTTTCAATAGCCAGCCTCCCCTTGTACAAGAACAATCTGGCTATTAATTTTGAATCAATCAAAAAAGACCTTAACGAGGCTTAACAGTTTAATGCAGCTGTGAAAATGGGAAAAGTCTATGGTTTCAACAGTTATGTTGGCCTATACACGGCCTTAACCAGTGCATCAATAATCCAGCCTCTACTGGTGTCTGCTGAAAGATCCCAATTTTATCACTAACAGTGTTTTCATTGGAGTAACATTCTGCACACAACAACAAAGATGCTAACAAGAAAATAAAAGAGAGAGAGAGGGAGAGAGAGAGAGCCTACAGGCAATTATGTTTGAGCAGCCATGTTTCAGTTTGTTTCAATGACCAAAAAAATGCAAAGTTGTTGACTTTGGCTGTCTGTTTCTGGGTTGACTATTTATAATTTCCTAATTTGAATTGAATATGAATTAGTAAGATAATATAGGGTTCCTAAAGTTAGCTAGATTTTGCTTCTGTAGTACCAAATCATGAAAAATCCTGTCTTAGACTCTTTCTAACTTAAGACTTTAGATAAGAAGTTTCTGTATGGGTCAGTTTACCTTCAGTTGAAGAACCTTCACTACATACAAAGCAGTTAGTTGAAAATGTTTCATTGTGGTACATTTGGGTGAAAAAACTTTATTTTTTCCCTAGGGCAAAATGTCATGAAGTTCCAGATCAGCCAGCTGACAGCAGATAAACCAGTTAAAAAAACTGAAAACACACAAACACACAGTCTGTGATACTTTCAGCATCTGACTTTACATTGTTTGTATTCAGAAAACTTAACATTAGCTCCACCTTAATCACCTGTTATTACTACTAAAGATGAGCAAGTACAACATTATCTGTATCTGTATCTGTGTCTGTATCTGTACTCGCAGTGGGCGAAGTTTATGCCAAAAGTGGGTGGGGTTTAAATTGAAAGTGGGTTTGACTTAATCTGAAGTCATTATTGTAATCCTGAAATTTATATGGATTGATCAGAAGTTGCAATATGTATTACCTATGAGAAAAGTATTTACACAACAGCCTCAGAATTGAGCTTCAGTTCATATTTAATTACAATAGATTAATCACAGCTACCCAAATAAGGATATTTCTTAATCATGAGTATATGCATTAAGTACATTATCTGTGTCGGATGCTCGTTCCATCCCTGTATTCGGCTCAACCCTAATAACTACAACCTCCCAATTCTGCTTATATGGTAATTAGTCAGTAATAAAAATCTTGTATACAATATAACACTTATTTGCACTGTGACTGTGACTATAATATATCATACTTTTTATATAATATATGTAGTTAATAATACATATACACTATACTACCACAATACTACTAAAATTTATATTTTATATAATTTATATTTATATTTATATTTTTTTACTAAGTGACTTGTGATGTTTCTCCTCCAGCATCAACATCTGCTATTTAATATTATGGACATATTTGATGAAACTGTCACTACATCCACACAGTAGTATATGAGACAGATAATTTGTGGGGAAAAAAATCGTGATCCTCCTTCTCATAGTGCTTCTAATGGCATTTGCAAGAATCCACTCCAGCTGAACAAAAGCAACCAATCAGGGCTGAGGAGTCTTTAACACAGCTGTCAATCATTTCAATCACTGCTCAGGAACTGCAGCTCAACTGTCAAACTAGGCAAACTAGTATTGCCTATTTCTCACCTCAGTTGTTTTCAGAAACATATTTTTGTGCACTGTTCAGCTGTAACATAAAGTTTGCTCAGGCTGGTGGCCAGTGTTTTATACTTTGGTTGACCATGGCGGTCACAAACCTTCTCATTTTACAGCTAAAAAGCGCACTAAAATATGTTTCTGGAAATGCTGAGGTGAGAAATAGGCAATGCAATGTAACAGAATGATGATAACATGATTGACAGCTGCACTGGAGACTCCTCAGCTCTGATTGGTTGTTTTTGTTCAGCTACTGTGGATTCTTGCAAATGCCATAAGAAGCAGTAGGAGGAGGCAGAGGAACATGATTTTTTATTTTTTTCCACAGATTATCTGTCTCAGGTACTACTGTGTGGATATAGTATCAGTTTAAGCAAATATGACAAAGACTTATTTTTATAAAAGTTACTAACTTCAGCTTTAAGATCCAGGCTTGTGATCTGACTTGGCTTTGAAAAGTAAATACCAATACCTATCAAACAACTTGTTGCCAGAGTATTTCTCATTGCACACTTAGTGTAGAAATGTATGCAGTGAAGGCAGTGTCAAATGTACACACACAGTCGTCTTTCATAAACACCCAGAGAACATCCTCATAACTGAGAGATTTCATGTGGCAGGGAAAGATAGAGGAAAGTGTGATCAGAATAAAGATGATGTTATGTTGCTAGAAAGAGGGAGCAAAGCAGACGCCGAGAGAGGAAAGTGAAAGAGCAAGTGGTGTGATGAGAATATTAATTGCACAACACTGTGGGTACCTTAAAGTCCATTACTGCTGGAGAGCTGTCATAAAACTATTAATGAGAGAGCGTGATGGAGAGAGAGGCTGAGAAAAGGAGAAAAACTGCAGGTTGGGAACAGAGAAAGGAAGGGGTCATGTTCCTGATTTGCAGTGGTAATATGATCTGGAGGCGGGCGTCAAGGAGAGAATTAAACCACAATTAAAACCAGATTAACAAAGAACCAGACTGCCAAAACAGAAAGAGGAAGACGGCGGGGAGGAATTTAAGCAGGTGAGGAATTTAAAAGAGGACGAAAACCAATAAGCTACAGAGGAGAAGAAATGTCAGACGGGGAGAACTCATCGAGTAAGACTAAATAAGCCGTGTTTGGGAAAGGAAAGCCAGACACCCAGAGAAACACAAATAAAGCCTCACTCAGATGGAGCAGAGTAATGTATGGCACCTAAATGCTAATTGGAGTGAATGTGCCTGCTGTTTAATGCTAATACGTTTGCGGTGCGAGCTAATGTTTGCTAATTACAAGGTGGTGGGGAAATGCTTGTTCCAAAGACAGATACAGCAACACAAGCTGGTTAAATAATGTTTATTGGATCTGGACAAAATCCATACAGTGTCTCAGGGTGCAATAGAAAATGTTAAGATTTAATGTCGATACGACGCCATCAGAATCCTGAATCACTGTTTATTGACCTGCAGATATACCTGGTGTCCTATCTGAAATCCCCCATCTGGCAGCATTAGGTATATTGACCTCCTTAGGTTCCACACACATAATGACTATAGTTCAGACTGAAAATATAGCCCAACACATAACAATGTATTTCAATGCACAAGTGGACACAAAAATTGGATAGAGCGTAGACAACCACATTTGTTTAAATGGGAGAACATCTGTCCCCACACACAAGTTTCAGACAAGACGTGGCTGAAACTTGTCCAGTACACTGGATGTCTTTTAGTTTTTCCGGATTGTGCAAAGTCAGTGGTGGCTCAGCCCTGTCATCCACAATGGCTTATAGAATTCATTATGACTGAAAAATGCTTTTGCAGGCTGCAAGCAGGTGAACGTGCACACGCTAAGAGATGTTTGAAACGGGATTCCGATCTTCAATTCAATCTTTCTCAATCTTTTTCTGATGTTGCATTGTAAAATTTCAAAATCATCTATTATCTACCGAATGCTTATCGCATTAACGTCATGCAGATGAGGATAAAAGAAGCAACAACACTTATATTCTGTTCCTTACTTAGAGCAGGAATCCACTGTCTGCTAGCTTGCTGTCACTGTATAATGAAAATCTGCAATCAGATTTTGCGGCATGGCTGAAACCAGTACAAGGCATTGTATACAGGTTAAGTGTATTTTATCCAAAAAGTTTTTCAAACTCGGCATGATGGGAATCAAAGCAGTGGAATCCCACATGCAGAGTGAGGAACAAAAAATTGCTGAGACAACCTACCAACAAATGCCAGGTATTTCTCAGTTCTATCCTACCCTTGTTTCCATCACACAAGACAGTATTTTTTCAACCTTTGCAGTAGCTCAACTAAAAGTATTGTTTTATGTTACGCTAAAGATTTGGGGAAAAGTGACCCTAACGACTGGGTCATGCTGCCTGCATGAGCAGTGCGTCATGGCTACGTCACTGAACGGCTGCGTGTGTGGTGCTCACACAGACAGTGTTGCTGCTGCAGAGCTGCCTGCTGCTATAACTGTTGTATTTCCACATTTAAAAGTCGGTACTCTGGTGCCTTGCAAGCCACTGTGTTGTCAACAACATGGTCCTTTTTCTTTTTGTCAAAACATGAAGGGATTCTGTCTGCAATAATGTTGTCATATGGCTTTTATTTTGAAACAAACTGGAAAGGTTGAGTTAATAAAGCAATGTTTATATATTTTATGTCTGTGGCAGATAGAGACATTAAAACTGTAGGAGAAGTTGGTAACGTCAGTATGATCACCAAATTTCATAGTCAATATTTGATGAAACCACGTGCCACACGCTGAAAAAATAGGGGAGGCTGTTATTCTCTGGATGTTCCGCGACTGAGCAGCGACTGAGCAGCACTGCTCAGGCCGGCAGTGTGGCTGCTCTAACCTGTAAACATAGGTGCAAAAAAAGAATACAGCGCACATGTGCTGCTAATGCAGGCAGTGTGGCTCGGGCATTACCTGAAGTAACTGTCAGTTTTTGGTTTATCATTACTATTAGTAGTAGTATTAGCAGTAGTAGTATCAGCATTAGGCAGTTTTGGTTACTATAAAATTGGTCTTAAATTTAATTCCAACTGACATTAAAAAAATCTTAAATCTCATTTGCCTCAAAATGTAGGAACCCTGTGGGGAAGAAAGAAATCTACTAATAGCGTGACCTATTGCGTGACCTTTTAAACTCTAAGGAAACTAAGTTAATGAATAAAAATGATGGAGGACACTAGCAAGCAAAACTATGCAGATTGGGTAATCACAACACTGAGAAACAGTGTGTTGTAGTATCTCAGGCTCTGAATTAAACTATGGGTTGTATTAAATTAAGTGAAATAGATTACATGTTAGTTTGAATTTGTAAGAACTTTACTTTTTTAAAAGACTTTTGTGCGGTCTCTGGATTCATACATTTGTTCGTTTAGAGTTAGAGAATAGAACAGGAATAAAACAGGAATTTTCTCAATAGTAAGCTATTCCTGAAACATAGAGTCAACTTAAAGGGGGCATGTCTGCCCTCAAAAGCATTTCTGGTGTGCTACAATGACCAGATGTTCCAGACTGTACAGGATTGTCCTGGTTTTATGTTGGGTGTCCTGAGTCCCAACAAATATCTGTAAAACATTAAAATGTCCCAGTTTTCAACATCTACTACCAAACTGTTTATATTTAGACAGCCAAGCAAAAGCGATGGCTTCAAGCAGGGCTAACACTGACAGCCATCTGAAGAGGCCGCTCTGGAGGCGAACTTTGCCTATTATCTGGTTAAAACACAACCAGAGGTTTTAATCCATGTACTTTACAGCTGGTCTTATGCGTCAAAGTGTTTTTTCAAATAAACTACATTTTGGTGGATTTTTGGAAACAAAACATAATTTTCATCTGTTGAGGCACTTCCTGTGATGTTTAAAGGTGCAGTTGGAAATAACTATCCCCCATTGTGATGACATAGGCTATGGTGTACACGTGTGTGTGTGCATGACCTTTTGGTACACTTACAGTTAGTGTCCTGTTTTGGGGATTTGAAAAATTGGTCACCTTATGCTATACATTAATATTTGGTGTGTTTCACATGAACTCTAATTAAGTTAATTACACTGTGCTATTTTTAAAGTGGATGAGAGGAACTGATGATTGGTGTTTGGTAATGTATTCATCTCACTCCAGCCTCTTTTCCTACCACCCTGCAACAGTGTTGCACTTTTGCTGCCGGTCAAAATGGTCACACGGTGTAGTCTGTACATGGATGGATTACTGAACAGGCCTACAGGCACAGGTACATGGGCCAAGAGTGTCATTGCCCCCTTTGGCCTTTACCTGCAAAATGTCACTCAAATTAATACACGTAGACCAGGGCAAGACTCAAAATTACCACAAAGAGATATAAGAGGACTGCCAAGAGACACAAATGTACCACATAAAGGGACAAAACAACCATGAAGAGAATAAAACGAACAGAAGAGACACAAAATGACCCCAAAGAGACACAAAACAACCAAAAAAAGACACAAAATGACTCCAGAAAGACACAGAATTACCCCAAAGAGATGCAAAGTAACTACAAGGAGACACAAAATTACTGTACTGTACATATACACATATCTGTGCCCAGGAACCCATGTTCTCATAATCAGCCCGTGAGGCAATATAACCATGCTTATACTCAGAATAGGAGAAGCTGAGGAGAACTCTGCTTGTCCAACTGACAGTTTCATCAGATCAACGGCCCCTTCTAAGACGTAATCTTCAACTGTCGTACATTCCTCATTCTTCACTGCCACCCTACCTTTAACATCAGTGATGATACATGACTGGTTAAAAGGAGAGACTGTCCTGATGATGGTGTGCTGGTAGGATTTTTTTCTGTACACAGATTGTTCCATTAAAATGCAGCTTCAGTTCATGGAGATAGAGGAACTTGTGAGGTTTGGTGAAAAAGACTGTTAAAGTGTGCTAAAAATAAGTCTTTGTTGTGCAGTCAAAGTCACGCACATACCAGACATCTCTCCTTTTTGTATGCCATGGCTAGGAAAAAAAAAAGAAGTAAGAAAACAATGGATATAATCTTATGAATATTTAATCTGCCAGTGGAAAGAGGGATAAAAATTATTTAGTTTGCCGTCTGGGCACTCCAGTGGTGTGTGTTAGTTTCTTTTATGGCTCCGCTCTATGAGGAGAGGTATATAGGTTTATATGGGCAGTGCAGGGTTTTATATTGCACAAAGGAAGGATGAAAACAACATAGCCATAACCACCGGCCCAGTCTTTACAGTCACTTCCAAAGTTTGTCTATTTATGCGATGTGCGCCTGCTTTATGCTTTACAATGGAAAGGACACAAGAGAAAGAGTGCAGTCACACAAAACTGAAATGATTTCAATTTAGCATAGGATCATGCACTTGAAATGCCTTTTAACTAGCGTCACTGCTGCAGCACTTATACCAATTGCCTGCTAAGTGCTTCAAAAGGGTAGGTGGGTGCAGGGTCTAATATGACCATTGGAGTATTTTAAAACCCTTCCTCACCTGCCACACTTTTATCCTTCATCTGCACTGGTATCAATGCTTTCAGTCAGTTAGCAGCAGCCCAGAAAGGAAACGTTGGGCATTGTGCGTTTCTGCAAACCGCGGACACATTACATTTGTACGTTTCATACACATCCTATCAATGTTTCTAAAGAAATGTACGAAGGTGGAGAGGATGGTGGATGGTGAGTCACCTAGGCGAGGAGCCTGCTGCACTACAGACCAATGTTAAAGTCCAACAAACAATATCTGTTGTGTCTTAGCAAGCCATTGCTGTGTTTCCAGTGCATTTTTAGTCACTAAATGTGGGGGTTATTTTTAGTGATCCATTGCTGTGTTTCAATAGGGGATATTGCAAAAAAGCAGTTGTTTTTACCAAGCAATCGCTGCATTTATTGAGGATGCAGGATAGAGCCATCATTACATCTTCTGCTACCGTAGTGCCACAAAATGCTTTTTTTGGTTGTTGTTTTTTTAACCACGCCATTGCTGTCAGTATAGATTTATGAAAGTGTTTTTTTTGTTTGTTTGTTTGTTTTTTACCAAGCTCCAGGGCTATTGCCACGAAAAGCTGTTGCTTTTAACCAAGCCATTGCTGGCTTTCCTGCTGGGATATTGCCACAAAAAATTGCTATTTTATACAGCCATCACTGCATTTACTGCCAGGACAGTGCCACAAAAAGGAGTTTTTTACCAAACCATCTCCATGTTTCCTGCCAGGATAGTACCATGAAAAGCAATTCTTTTTTACTAAGCTATCACTGTATCTTTTGCTTGCATACTGCCATGAAAAGTGGTCACTTTTTACCCAGCCACCTCTGCATTTTCCACCATGCTAGCGCCACGAAAAGAGATTGTTTTTCTCCTGCAAGACTGCAGCATTTCCAGCAGGGATAGTGCCACCAACAGCGGGTAAAACATGACCTTTTCCAAACCATAATCAAGTCATTTTGAGCCTAAACCTAACCACACATTACCCACAGGGTGTTGAAACATAAAGACAAGTAAAGTTTCAGCATATCCACCACATAATAACATAGCATATCCATAGCTTGCAGAAACCTACAATGCTTACCAACATTTATTCTGGCCCCATTGGGTTGTTATAAGTTGCACATTCCTGCTTGTCTGTTTTCACAGAAGTTTTACATACTCGCAGTGTCTGTTGTTTCTTTTGTGGCACAACACAAGCTATACTTACAATCAATTCTGCCTCTGTCTAACTGGGTGTGATAATACAGGATAGTAAATGGCATGGTGCAGGTTATGGGTTAGAACATTTTTTTTTTATGATTTTTGATATTAATCAGCCCGTCAGTACCTGCTTTAGGCCTTTTATTTCACAGAAAAACCCATTTCAGGGCTTTTTTTCATTGCTTTTCTCTTTTTTTTAACCTCATTTTGAGCAGATTTCACCTCTAACCTTAAGTATCAGTCTAATAAAAAATACTTGCTCCATTGTCAAATGGCAGGCCTTCTGGGCTTGTTAGGATCCCAGTTGGAAGCCCATTATTTTTGGCAAATAAACCTCCACAGGCTTCCCCTCAACACCTCGGCTCTTTTTTCTCTCTCTGCTTTTGTTTTCTTGTTTCTACCTCGTAACAGAGCTAATGTGCAGGGTGCAGGCATTTGACCTGAGGACAATCTGTTTCCTGTTCATCTCTTCTCTATATCTCTGTGTGAACGTGTGTGTGTGCTTTTGTTTGTGCTTGAGCCCTGAGTGTTGTGCACTGAATAATTGAATGGCTCTAAAGCACTTTGTACCATTGTTTTGAAAAGTGCCGTTTGAATAAAGTTATTATGAAACTCTCTCCTTTTCTCTCTGTATCTTACAGGTATTAACACATGTATGAGGAGTGTGATTATGATGCGACTGTCAGTTGGGTTGATGTCAATAATGATGATGTTGATAATGCAATCCTCAGTGCAGCGCTAAAAGTTCCATATTCAGACCTCAGAGCATATTTTCCTTGAAGCTCTTTTTGTTTTATTTTTATTGGTGAATCCAAAGAGGAGACCAGTGGTTGACACTGGTGTCTCTTTTGGTGTATAATTGGATCCAGTGTGAACTTGTCAATTTGGCTCCCAACATAAAGCGAGGTCACACCACAAAGTGACAGACAAAAAAACAAAAAAGAAAAGAATGTATTTTGTGCTAACAAGCTTGTAGCTGTAGTAATAATAAAACAACAATTCAAGAGTTCACAACCGCGTTAGAACACAGATAAGAGGCTACATCATAGTACAATGCAATTAGAAAACTATTTTCCATTTCTGCCCTTTGCCTTACAAATAAACAAAATTAATAAAGGGGCACTCAAATAACGGAAATAATAGGTTTTATTTAACTTGGTAAACTGCAACAAGCCTTGACACCACACACACACACACACACACACACATGCATGAAGAAAGAGATAACTGACACACAGAACGAAAAAGCGAAACAAATAATGATATTGTAATATTGCAAACATAGGCCTATAGATTTCTGTTATAATGAAAATGCAGAATTGCAAATACTCTCCAGCTCTTGTGTCTCCTCTCAGCAGAATGAATCAAAATTATGTAATATCAAAGTTATGCTGAGTGTAGTGTAAGATTTAATCATTAATCAGGTAAATGTTTTATATTGCATAAGTTGATTAAGGTTGAAGCTCATATAATAATGTTTTTCATGTATCCATGTGTGTCAGAACACTTTTACACAAGTTTATGTATTCATATATTGAGAACACACACACATACCATACCATGTACTGCCTGGAAATGTAATAATGCACACACACACACACTCTAAAGTTTATATTGCATGAAGGCACAGGGGACCTTATAGAAATAGTCCCCAAGTTCCATATGTATTTTAAAAAATAAGGTGAAACCGAGTTCAAACCTAATGGTGGGAGAGTTTGGGGATTTCCAGGCTGAGGGGAAAAAGATTACACCATTAAGACATGTCCGGGCATGTCTAGACAAAGGCAAAAAGGCCTGCCACCAATAGGTTTGGGCTCAGGTAGGAAGGGCTAAAAGAAAGAGGGTGGAGATTCTCTCGAATCTTCACCAGCATAAAAGGGAGAGCTCAGAAAGTGAAACTTCAGTCTTGCTCCGGAGCCTGACTCATGAGTTGTATGTGTTGAAGCTTGTGAACACATTAAACTCAATTGTACCAGATTCTATTGGTCTCCAGTGTTTCTCTGAGTACCAGCCAACTGAACCTAAGATACTAAATTGACACAGAAGACGATTTGAAGAGAAGGTGAGGATGAGGTCGGGAGCCATCTGGCCCAGGCACCGATTTTCGCTTCATCACGTGGCGAGCCAGCCAGGAGGGAAAGGAAGTCAGAGCCGGAGACCGGAGCACTGGGCTGCACGCCAGACATACAGGTGGCCACCAGATAAGGTAAGCAGAGCTTTTTTCTGCCTAAACCGGGTGTGTCTGGGGTGCAGTGCTGGGGCCGCCCAGGTCAAAGGTATTTGGCAAATTTCCCTCCCCTAAAGAACCTAATTATGATGTGCTGATTGATTAGAAAATAATTAAGGACATCACTGAGATACAACTAACATCACTGGAGACGGTTGAGTCTGGTGCAATAAGTGTGATCTTGGAGCGGAAAGAGTGAATGTGTGTGTGTTGAATGTATGGTAACAAAGGTAATAAGAGATAGTTAAAGTATTTAAAGTATTAAGAAGACAAATAAGAATAAGAGGTGCACAAGAGAAGAAGAAACCTGTAAGAGTTATACAGGGAAGAGAAAAATAACCGGTAAAAGAAAAAAGAAAAAGAGTAAGAAAAAGAGAAGAGATATATAAAAGCACATCCGTGGTTACCGCTGCCTATCTTACCGGCACTCCTTTAAGCCTGTAGGGGCAGGAGTGTTGTGTCGGACAGCAAGACTGCGCGGACGGAGTGCCAGGAAGATAAAAGAGAAGATAAAGAGTTAAATACACAAAAAGCATATCTGTGGATACCACTGTCTACCTTGCCAACACTCCTTTAAGCTTGTAAGGGCGGGAGTGTTGTGTCAGGGGGGCAGGACTGCACGGACAGAATGCTAAAGAGTTAAAAGATAAGAGAACAGTCAGCAGATCGATCAAAGTGTAAAAATTGTAATATATCTAAGTGTAACATATAAGGTTGTTGTAAATACAGTAAAGTGTTGAATAAAAATGTGAATGTAAAAAGACTAATAAACTACTAGACAATCGACCTAACAGACATAAAGGAGGGGGGTGAGAAATAGAGACAGTAGAAAAGAGAAGAAAAAAAAACCTAACCAATAAATTAAGTACATAAGCTTCACCGTTGTAATAAAATTTAAAGAGGTGAGATCAGAGACTAAATAAAGAACACCTAAAAATATATGGAAGTGGGAGACGATAGTGGAGATGAGATTTGGGAAGAAGAACACTGCAGTACAGAGGGTTCTGTAGAATACAGGGGGATACGCACACACTTTTGGTTGGAGCGAACCTACGTAGATAACGAGGGGGCAGAGCATTGGCAGGACGAGCAAGAGATTAAACAAAAACTCTGGCAAATCACTAAATTCACTAATTTGAAAAAGGTAGAAGAAGACTTTCCAGGTGCCCCGTGGGAAGTGATTTTGCGCAGACTGTGGGTTCCTTACTCACTAAACCCACTATTGCAGAGCTTGTGTGATAATTATAAGAACGGACCAGTAGCTTCACTTCCTCTGCACCAGATAAGAATACAAGGCCAAGCAGGCGGGGTAGGATACGCTCCACGGCTGCAAATAGTTGTCGTGACCAGAAAAGTTGAGTGGGAGACAGGGAAATTTGGGTGTTTAACCCAGACCTCCCAAGGAGACGGGTCACACAAATTAGAGTACAACCCGTATCCACCTTATTTTCAAACACGGAAGTAAATAGTGATCAACTTCCGTTTTTTTGTGCGTGACTTCCGGTCAGCCGCTTTCCCTCATGCTTTCCCTTACCAGAGCTAACGGTGCAAGCTAATTTTTTTTCAATTTTCAGTTGTTTATGTTAGTCAATCAGTTAGTTAGTTAGTTAGTTAGTTAGTCTGTGTATTTTGTATA
>NC_065519.1:32875687-32877024 GCF_006386435.1 Epinephelus moara
GTGATATAGTGACGTGAAAAATGTGATATATACATATATATAGCTAAACTCAGCAAGGTAAACAACAAGGCGATTCCCATTTACACAGTGGTAAGAGTGCTGGACCAGAAGTGTCGCACAAAAAAACGGAAGCTGGCTGCGTTCTGTTTTGCCTCCGTGTTTCCGTGAAAAATAAGGTGGATAGAGAAAAGAAATATAAAACTGCCATAACAGTAGGGAAGATCATAGTACTGATACGCACAAAAGAAACAGACGAACAGCCAGAGATCCCAAGAACCAGTGAAGCTAAACAAGGCTTCATGGGAGCCAAACAAAGAAAGACGGAAAAAGGGGTCTTAACCCCAGTGGAGGTAGTAATGCGGCAACACCCAAGTCAAGTGAAACGCATCCAACATTGTGTGAGCAAATGGCACAAAAGGACATCAGGGAAAAATCGCTGGCCTATGGAACGTACGTTCCATCTAGCATGCTGTGATGAAGTAGAGTCAGAATTGAGACGCATTGAAGCCAGAGACACCAAAGCTAGTTATAAGATAAAGAACAAGAGAGCTAAGGAGAGGGAAGTGTTGGGATGGTTCAGGCAAGCAGGGGGAAGAAAACAGATGGTGCAGCTGGAGGAAAAGAAAAAAGAACACCAGGATCAGGAAAAAGTGATGCCTACAGCACCACCCCTACCCACACCACCACCGCCCCCATACCTGCAGGAGCCCACACAGCCAATAATAGGACAATATCCACTAAGGGATTCAAAACCCATGGAAATGGAGGGCCAATTGCAGGGGAAATTCACAGTGACCTTGACCAAGAATACTAAGCAAGAGGCCAAGAAGAAGAAGCAGCAGGAACCGCGGAGAAAGCTACCACTGGAAACGGCGCCTCCCTCAGAGACAGACAGTACTGACGGATCGTCGGACGACGACAGGGACAGAGAGCCTACTGAGTTTAAATGTCCATACCCAAAGGAACTTAATAGTAAGAGAGGAAGGGACGCTGAGCAACCAACCGACCTGGAGACGGCAGAGCTCGCTAGTGCAGAGGGCACTCCCTCTAGAGGAAGGCGAACCCCACCCCTGGGACAGAAAGGGAATGGGAAGCCGAGGCGATTGAGGGAAGACGGATACAAATCCCACCATTCAAGCTGCTCGAGCCTCCCAATGAAGAAGTCTGCCCACCATTCAAGCTGCTCAAGCCTCCCTTTGGAGAAGTCCAGGTCCCCCACGGCAGTATTACGAAGGAAGAAGGAGGAAGGGCTGGTACTAAAATCCAGGCCCCTGAGTGCCCTGGAGGAACGACAGTGGCAAGAATGGCTGGAATGGGAGGCGGAGCGCCTTCGGAGG
>NC_065519.1:32877468-32885053 GCF_006386435.1 Epinephelus moara
GCACTACCCGGCAAAGAGAGACCCATCCAAGCTGGAGGGGGAGACCATGGCGGATGATGAATGTCCCTCCAAGTTCCTACACAGCTTCCAGAAAAGGTGGAAGGAAGAGACAGGAGAAGCATGGAATGCTAATAAGACGACTCAGAGTCTGTTCAAAATGATGGTTAAAAAAGCCATGCCGGAAGATGTACAGCGACGCCTAGAGGGTGTGGTAGGACTGATGAAGATGGACTGGCCACTGTTTTCAGAACACATTATCCATCATGTGGAGCTCTACAGAAAAGACAGAAAGAAAATGGAAGAGGATAGCAAACAGCTAGCCAACAAACTGACACAGCTGCAGCTGGGAGAGCTAAGTAAGCTGGTCAAGAAGGAAAAAGAAAAAACTAAAGTTCAGGCCCCCATGGTAATGGCAAACCAAACAGCTCCCCAGGCCGTCCAGCCCCAAGCGCCACTGCAGCCAGCACCAACGGACCCAAACACAGCGGGAAATGACAATTCTGCTAACGCCACGCATCACCATTACTATTACCAGCAGCAAGCACCACGAGGCGGCGGCAACCAGCGGCCCCCAAGGGGGCGAGGCCGAGGTGGACCCAGAGGAGACACAACGTTTCGGGGAGGATAGAAGGGGGGCCGAAACTACATACCAGGCAACCAGCATATTTACCAGCAGACCGCGCCCAACCAGCACCCAGGCCCGCCAGACATGGGCACAGGTCATCCAGGAGCTAATCCGGCTCCACCTGACAACCTGTGCTGGGGGTGTGGTCAACCAGGCCATATACGGAGCCAATGTTCCAGTAATCCATGGGAAGGTCCAGCACAGAACTGGCCCAACACGGAGCAGGTGCGCCCTTGGTAGGGGTGCCCAGAGAAGCCTGAGGGGGAACTAATGTCACCAGCAATATCACTGCAGTCACAAGATGAACCAATCATACCTGTTGTCATTCACGAATGTGAGTACCCTTTTATGGTAGACACAGGGGCTACTTATTCATGCATTGGAAAAGAAGGTTCCAGGTTCCCCCTCTCCACGTCATCTATAAAAACAATAGGCTTCTCTGGGAAATCACAAGTCATACCACTGACGGAGCCCATTCCAATGCTCATTGCAGGCAAAGTTATATGTGCGCCCTTGCTATATTCAGCCCATACCCCAGTAAACCTGTTAGGAAGAGACATTCTATGCCCGTTAAAAGCGAAGATCATGTGCACCCAAGATGGACTATATTTGGATTTCCCTGATGATCCCCCACAAAACATGATGTCACAGCTTCCCCTGGACACGACAGAAAAACAACAAGCACTTGCCTATTGGCTCCAGCTGACACCTGAAGAGTCACACCTCAAACAGGCGTGGACTGAATGGGAGGTGTGGATTCGACTTCACTATGACACAGCACATACCCCCACTCTGCCACTGCACTGACAAAGATCTGACTCATGTAGATTACCAAGAATGTTGGGAAAAGATCTGACTCATGTAGATTACCAAGAATGTTGGGACGCAGTAATCAACAAGAAACCATGTCTAGTCACAAGTGAAGACATGTTTCTGGGACCAGAAGGCGTGGCAGCAGCCGTCCGCCTTCCGGAAGAATTGTTTGGGTGGTTTCAGGTACCAAATTCCACGCCACACGTCACACTGTTAGTGGCAGAAGGTTATGAGTCTCATCATCTTGGTCCTATGGTCAAGCGTGCCCTGCAGGTGCATGAGTGGGTGCCCACAAAGAACAAGTACATTCACATCTCAAAAGATAAGCAGTTTATCAGAGTCTCAGTCAAAGTAGGTGATGAGGCAGTAGCAGGTAAGGTAATGGTAGATGGCAGCACACCCACACATATGGTAGTTACTGCAGAACATGATAAAATGCTAAACCAAGTTCCACCCCAGTTGTGGACAGCTCATAAGACTGATGGAGGATTGATAAAATCAGCCCAACCTGTTCACATTAAGCTGAAGCCACACATGAATCTACCATATCAGAAACAGTATCCTCTCAAGCAGCATGCGATTGACGGAATCAGACCAACGATTAAGGGTTTGGTAGAAGCAGGGGTGTTGGTTAAAATTAAAAGCCCTTGCAACACACCCATTTTTCCCATCAGAAAACCAAATTCACCAGACTACCGTCTAGTCCACGATTTGAGAGCAGTTAATGCAGTGGTAGACGGGGAAGTACCACACGTTCCGGACCCACATAGGTTACTTTCAAACATCCCGCCAGATACCCAGTGGTACACAGTTATTGATTTGTGCTCAGCCTTTTTCAGTGTACCATTACATCCAGATTCTCAATATCTGTTTGCCTTTACGTACGAAAATCAGCAATATGCCTACTCGAGACTTCCACAAGGATTTTCGGATTCGCCTTCAATCTTTAACCGCGTGTTGACGCAAGATTTAGCAAGTTTGAACGTGCCAAGCACAGTGTTGCAGTACGTAGATGATCTGCTTATCTGTAGCCCTACAAAAGAACAATGTGAGAAAGACTCCATTGCAGTGCTCACAGCTTTAGCAGAAGGAGGGCACAAGGTCAGTAAAGATAAACTACAGTTCTGCCAACAGTCGGTAGAATACTTGGGGAGGAGACTATGCGGAGACAAAAGATGTATCGCACCATCTCAGTTAAAAGCAGTGATCAAGGCCCCTCAACCGCAAACGGTGGGACAGATGCTATCTTTTTTGGGCATGACAGGCCACAGCAGGCCGTGGATTTGTGACTATGCCATTAAAACCGCTCCGCTCAGGGCTCTGATAAGGGCAGCAGGACAAACCAATAACACAGCACAGTTGGTATGGACAGAGGAAGCAGAAGGAGCGTTCCAAGCTCTAAAAATAGACATGCAATCCGCCCCAGCGTTGGGAACTCCTAACTATGCCAAACCTTTTCATCTATATGTGGCTGAAAGGTCAGGCTTTGCTTGTGCTGTGCTTATGCAAGACACACCTACAGGGAAGCAACCTTTAGCATATTATAGCACCAAGCTGGACAACATAGAGGCTGGGTTGCCACCCTGCTATCAGGGGCTAGCCGCAGCTGTTTTTGCATTTCAGAAAGCATCATCGCTGACCATGGGACATCCTGTGACGTTGTACACTTCCCACCAAATTCATGTGCTATTGACAAGTCCACGATTTGTTTTAACACAAGCCAGATGCACGGGCTATGAGGTAATCCTATCAGCCCCTGAACTTAACATTCAGCGCTGTACCATTATTAACCCAGCCACGAAACTGGTGTTACCAACAGAAGGTACGCCACATGACTGTATTCATGATACAGAGAAATTCATGCGTGAGAGGGAAGATTTACATAACCAACCAATTCCGGCTGATCTCACACTGTTTGTTGATGGGTCATGTTTCCGTGATGCCACTGGTAGCCACGCAGGCTACGGGGTTGTCCAACTCGACAACGATGACCAAACCTTCGTGACATTGAAATCATGTAAACTTGCTCAGCCTTGCTCAGCCCAACTCACAGAAATAAAAGCTCTAACAGCAGCATGTAAATTAGCGGAGGGAAAGTCGCTAAATGTATACACAGACTCAGCATATGCCTATGGCGTTTGCCATGTTCATGCTAACATATGGAAACAAAGAGGGTTTCGCAGAGCTGACGGCACTCCTGTAACTCATGGAGGTACCATCCTTGACCTATTGGAAGCCATGCTTCTTCCCACGGCTTTAGCAGTAATTAAATGTCCGGCCCATCAAAAGACTGATTCATTGTTAGCCAAAGGGAATAACCTTGCTGATGAAGCAGCCAAAAAGGCAGCAATGGGCGCAATAATGGCACCCATATTAACCATTCAAGACTGTGAACCCCTCACTACCATGTCTTCTCTTATAACGGCTCAAAAGAGTAAGTGAGGCCGAAAAACGCCTATGGGTGAAACGAGGAGCCATCAGAACAGTGCAACAGGGTCCAACAAATGGTCTCTGGCGAGATAGTCATGGCCATTTTGTACTACCAACCTTACTGTTAAGACATGCAATAATTTGGGCGCATGGTAGTGACCATTGCGCAAGGGGGGAGATCCTACGGAAACTGCAAGCAGTATGGTGGTCACCATTCATGGCAGCCACAGTAGATAGAGTATTAAGCGAATGCGAAACTTGCGCAAGATACAACATCAGGAAAGTTTTTACAGCCCCACTGGCGCATATACCACCTCCAGACGGTCCTTTCAGACACCTCATGTTAGACTATATAGACATGGGACCACAGTCAAGAGCAAGAGGAATGAGGTATATCTTGGTGGTCATATGTAGATAAGAGGAATGAGGTATATCTTGGTGGTCATATGTAGATACAGTAGATGGGTGGAGGCAACAGCCACAGCAAAATCAGACCACAGAACAGTTGCTAAATTTCTGTGTCGAGAAGTCTTCCCAAGATTTGGGATGCCAGATACCATATCATCAGATAATGGTAGCCACTTTGTGTCCAATGTCATAAAAGAGACACGAAAGCAGTTGGGAATTAAGCAAAAGTTTGGCTGCATTTACCATCCCCAATTACAGGGAGCAGTAGAAAGAGCAAATGGTATTTTGAAAACCAAAATAGCCAAGATAGTGGCAGATAGCGGAGATAAGCTCAATTGGGTGGATGCTTTACCGCTTGCATTAATGTCTATGCGCTCACAAGCCAGCAGAATCACGCATCTAACACCGCATGAAATGCTTACGGGTCGACCCATGCCAATACCATACTTGAGAGGTCCCTACGAAGGGCCCTCGCTGAAGCAGTTGCAAGGCGAAATGTTTGACTATTTACGAAGTCTGACTCGTATCCACAGGGCTGTGTTCCAGCAGGTGAAAGGCACCACCGAGGACAGAAGGGTCGAGATCCCAGAAGACCTTCAAAGAATACTTCCTGAAGAGTGGGTATACGTCAAGGTGTTCAAAAGGAAGTGGGACCAGCCACGAAGGGAAGGTCCATACAAGGTCATATTAGCCACACCAACTGCCTTGAAAGTTGAAGGTAAGGACGTTTGGTTCCATCTTAACCACTGCTGCAGAGCTAACAACCCAGAGAGACCTATACCTCGGCCTAGAGCCAGACAGAGAGCAGCTCCCCCAGATCCACAAGGGGAGGGCGAAGCCGCCCCTAGGGAAGTAGGGGATCATCCAGAAGGGGAAGGCAATGCCTCCCCGCAGGAACAGGGGACCAGGAGGTCAGTACGCTTGGCACTCGGACGGGACCAGGGCAGAGTCCGGAGTGACAGCAGTGGGTCGCTACCAGAGAGGGTGTCATCAGAGAGCACCTCGGAGGGAAGCACCCCATCCACAGTGGCTGGCGATGAATCTCATTAACGTCCCTGCGGCCATCAGGTGACGACTCATGAGGGCCCAAGGGCAGAGAGAACAGAGAGAACGGAGGGAGCAGAGGCAGAAAGAGAAGAAGGAGAAGAAAGCCACAGCTCAGAAACAGGCGAAGTTAGGGACACAGAAAGGTCAGACGCAGACACAGGAGACACAGACACAGGAGACACAGACGCAGGAGACACAAGCTCCGGAGAGGGACCAGCCCCTCGGTAGACCAGCCCAGGGAAGGCTTGAGGGCCCAGGCAGTATGGGGGGAGGAGCCAAAGTAGGAGTAACAGCGGCAGTACTACTAACCCTATTGCTCATCCTGGCAGGAGTAAAACAAAGTGAAGGAGCAGAGCAAGGTAGGCAAGGTCAGAAGCAAGTAGGCGAGTGTGTAGTGGCACTAGGAACCATGGCCGCAAAGCAGGGCAAGATACCTTACAGAGAGATCATACAGTTAACCTACTATAAATCGCATGCTTACGACGACATATTGGTGGAGGGCCCAGGAAGCATTAGGTTGCATGGCCGGTCCATAGGACCACGCTGCAGTGCAGAAGGGAGGGTGACAGCAAGAGTTATGTGTGACACAAGAGGCTGCACCAACACAGATACAGGGCGCAGCATACCTATAAAGGTAGCCCTTCAGTGGCTCCAATTAGATCCAGTGTCCCAGAGGCAACCAAGACATGTGCTGGTGCAAAGAGTAGAGGTAATAAGAACGACTACTTGGAAGTCTAACATGTTCTATCGATGGCTAGAATACTCCGCTAAACAGGTAACCAATAGCTCGTGTATAGCATGTCACAGGAAGGGCCTACCCAGGGTCAGGCCCCTCCCAGACATAGAGGAGTGCGCACGAAAATCTTTCTGTTTTGCTCAGTGCACCATGTGGATGGCAGCAGGGAGAGGGAAACACACCAATAACACTGCAATTTGTCCAGTAAGTCTTAAAGACGTCCCTGACCAAATTAAAAAGGAGTTTCAAGTACCTCCAGTAGTGCATTTGGCACGGGATACCGTATTCCCGTTTTGTATAGCACGAGTACATGGTATAGAACACTGGTTAGACAACTCCACCTCTAGCAACACCTCCAAAGAGGCAGAGGAGCTGATCCAGTGTAAGTATGAAAAAATAAACCAGAACATTAGTGAGTCCCGGAGGCAGGAAAAGATATGTAATACCACTGAAGAAGCCAAAATTCAGTGTGAACAGGTGGTCAGCGGTGCTTCAAGGAATTCATCTATCTTGTCATGCAATTATACGCATGCCTATTCGGTATGGATTGGTGACCTTAGTAACGGCACAGAGCCATTGGCAGATATATTCTGGATGTGTGAGAGCGATCGCCAGGTAAAAGCTGTACTACCAGCTAATTGGACTGGAATCTGTGCCCCAGTAATGTTAACAGGACCAATTACGATAATAGGCCTAACTAACAGTACTACAAGAAGATCTCGTAGATTGGCTGAGACTCAGACACACTCCTGGGAGAAGGATGCTAACATATACATTACATGGGATCAGGTGCCGCAGGGGGTTCCCAGGGATCAACAGGCTATATCAGACGATTGGATAGGGGGAGGTAGAGGACTAGGTGCTATGCCATTTGTGGGAACCATAATGAACGCCCAGTACATAGCCCGTAATAGCCGCTGGGTAAATTATTTGTGGTATAATCAGCAAAGATTTGTAAACTGGACTATAGAGGCTTTAGAAGGAGTAAGTGAGCAACTGCATGCTACATCCTTGATGACGGTGCAAAACAGACTCGTTATCGAAACAATGCTAGCTCAGGACCAAGGGGTCTGTGATGTGATAGGAGAAGACTGTTGCACTGTCATCCCCATGCACACAGGGGAGGATGGCAACTTAACTCAGGCTTTAGAAAACATACGTAGGTTAATCAATCAATCAATCAATCAATTTTATTTATAAAGCCCAATATCACAAATCACAATTTGCCTCACAGGGCTTTACAGCATGCGACATCCCTCTGTCCTTATGACCCTCGCAGCGGATAAGGAAAAACTCCCCAAAAAAACCCCTTTAACGGGGAAAAAAAACGGTAGANNNGCATGCGACATCCCTCTGTCCTTATGACCCTCGCAGCGGATAAGGAAAAACTCCCCAAAAAAACCCCTTTAACGGGGAAAAAAAACGGTAGAAACCTCAGGAAGAGCAACTGAGGAGGGATCCCTCTTCCAGGACGGACAGACGTGCAATAGATGTCGTACAGAACAGATCAGCATAATAAATTAACA
>NC_065519.1:32890664-32913187 GCF_006386435.1 Epinephelus moara
AGAAAACAGGCTAGCAGAATTCACCAGAGCAGTACAGAGACGCTGTCACAGAAACACCGGAAATGACACAACTCGCTTACCGCAATACGTCAGCATGTCAGGTAGAGCATGTCCAAAATTTAAGGTTGGTTGGTTAAGGAACCAACATGTGCAGCACTCAAATTGGAACACTAAGATTTCCTCGATTTTGGAGTGGCTAGGAAAACTATCCCCTGGGAAGATTTTGCAAATGATAGGGATGCTGTTAGGACTTGTTATGCTGACCCTACTTGTAGTGGCTTGTTGTGTTATTCCCCTAGTGAGGCTTGTGATTAGAAAGGCCATGGAAAGCCACATGGGACAGTTTGTCATATTAGACCAGGGTCCACGGCCCATTGAGGGCGCAGAGCTACCAGGAGACATAAGTGGCTCACAGGGAAAGGGAAAGGTTCTTGAAAACCAAGAACAAATTATAGGGCGTTATGTCAGAAATCAATATGAGATAAGACTAGGAGATGCGGCAGTAGAAGCTGTCCTATATGAGCGAAAATATAGACAGGCGGAAGGAGAGTATGAGGAGATTGTGTAGAGCGGAGGATGTCACGAGCCACTAGCCCCGATACACTTGCTGTCACCAAACCAGTACTAACAATTAACCCGCTTGCATGGCTTGCATGGCTTATGTATATAATTAGGTGTTGAGAGGAGAGGCTAAAAACGGAAAAAGTGAACTACACTAAAGAATGTCCTTTACAACCATAAGATAGGTGCAGAGTATGGCTGAGAACTGGAGAGCCCCATATCCATACCAGCAGAACCCAGGGGGCCAACTGGGGTTCCAGTATCAGCAGGAGTGGCCGAGCATGCCATACCAGCCACCTCCACCATACCCAGAGTCAACCCACCCGACGGCCAGCCAACCCTCATCAGTCTACACCCCCAGCGGAGGCGCCCCGATGGAAGCCCGTGGGCACCTCACCCCAATGACGTTATCGATGCTCTACGCCTAACCCCTGCCATCAACTCAGCCGCCAACCCAGATCGTCGACCCTCTGCACCGCTATATACTGCAAGAGCTCCAGGACCCGGTCGAAGCCCCCAGCCAGGGTGGGGCTATGGTGGAATGGAAGTCAACTACGAGTGAGGTGACCTCCTGCCAAGAAACGCCCAACCCAATCACCGACAACACTAACCCGGGTGGCAGGGTCCAGGCGGGCCCCAGCCGGGAAAAGAACCCGGGGGAGGTGAATTCAGGCCTGAAGTATTCCCAGTACCTGGTGCAGACCGCCATAGAGGTTCAGACAACCACCACAGCACAGGCACCACCACAGCAGAGAAACCTGGAGGATAGTGTCCGCAATAAGTTGCTGCCATTGCGCTCCCCCGACACATCGTCATCGTCAGAGGACAGTGTTGGACCACATAGTAAAGAACTGATGTCCTCCTATTCACCAACCACCCCACCACCCAGAGCGCCACTCCCAGGGACTGACCTAAGGCCCCAGAGTGAGGGTCACCTGAAAATGAAGGCCCTATCACTTGAAACATGAGCTCTCCTGGAACGAGAGTTCATCCTGTTCCCCCAAGCCCCTACTGCCGGCTGGTGCGCAGTCTCCCCCTTGAACTCCGGAAAAGACTCCGCAGAGTCCGCGCTGGCACCTACACAATTAGGAAGGCAGAAAACAAATGGCTGCAGAAGGAACACATGAGACGGACTGAGCGGGAGATACTTAGTCTGCGTAGTCAAGTCCAGGAACTGACACAGGATAGGGATGACCTACAGCAACAACTGGTCAACTACCAAAACTTACAACAGGAGATCGAGATGCTGAGGCACCAGGTGGCGTCCTACCGGCGCCTGCGGATGACTGGCACATCTGCTTATGTGCCAGACGGACAGTAACTGGACAGCAATAATGGCCAAGATTGATATGTACCTTACCAACTGTGACCCGTATATGACAAGGTTACTGTAATTGATCATGCATTCTATGGATAATGACAGCAAGGCCACCAAGCATAGCTCTTGTACTCAACACACCACTACATCAATAGCATGCAGCACAATTAGTTAGAAGAGTGATCACTGGGATTATTACTGGAACTGGTTTATGTGTGATATTTACTGATACCGGTTATATAGTATGGGACTTTTGAAGTCCCAAAGGGGGGAATATATATTTTTCCTTCCTCTGATCCCTAGCATTAGATGGGACTATGTAGCCCCAAAGGGGGGAATGTAGTGTAAGATTTAATCATTAATCAGGTAAATGTTTTATATTGCATAAGTTGATTAAGGTTGAAGCTTATATAATAATGTTTTTTATGTATCCATGTGTGTCAGAACACTTTTACACAAGTTTATGAATTCATATATTGAGAACACACACACATACCATACCATGTACTGCCTGGAAATGTAATAATGCACACACACACACTCTAAAGTTTATATTGCATGAAGGCACAGGGGATCTTATAGAAAT
The DNA here is from genome assembly GCF_006386435.1 of Epinephelus moara. Lineage (NCBI taxonomy): Eukaryota > Metazoa > Chordata > Actinopteri > Perciformes > Serranidae > Epinephelus > Epinephelus moara. The sequence goes on from NC_065519.1 coordinate 32,893,130, forward strand.
AGTCCCCAAGTTCCATATGTTTTTTAAAAAATAAGGTGAAACCGAGTTCAAACCTAATGGTGGGAGAGTTTGGGGATTTCCAGGCTGAGGGGAAAAAGATTACACCATTAAGACATGTCCGGGCATGTCTAGACAAAGGCAAAAAGGCCTGCCACCAATAGGTTTGGGCTCAGGTAGGAAAGGCTAAAAGAAAGAGAGTGGAGATTCTCTCGAATCTTCACCAGCATAAAAGGGAGAGCTCAGAAAGTGAAACTTCAGTCTTGCTCCAGAGCCTGACTCATGAGTTGTATGTGTTGAAGCTTGTGAACACATTAAACTCGATTGTACCAGATTCTATTGGTCTCCAGTGTTTCTCTGAGTACCAGCCAACCGAACCTAAGATACTAAATTGACACAGAAGACGATATGAAGAGAAGGTGAGGACGAGGTCGGGAGCCATCTGGCCCAGGCACCGATTTTCGCTTCATCATGAGTGAGTAAATGTGTGGGTAAAATCAGCCCAGCTCATGATAAACCTGCCCAAATCCTGTCCACCTACCCAAGACCATTTCACCTGGCACAATGCAACCCCAAACCACCCAGCTGGGTGGAAAACTGGCAAAACATAGTTCAACATATCGTTATACAATGGTTTGTATGATATCTTACAAAAACTACTTTGGTTATGTTTAGGCAAGTAAAGTTATGTAGGTTAGGTTTAGGCAAGTAAAGTAACATAGTTTGGTTAGGGGCAAGTAACATTAGTAAGGTTGGGATTAGGCAAGTAAAGTTATGTAGACTGGGTTTAGGCAAGTACAGTTACGTAAGTTAGGTTTAGGCAAATAAAATTAGGTAGGTTGGGATTAGGTAGGTACAGTTACATAGGTTGGGATTAGGCAAGTAATGTCAGCAAGGTTGGGTTTAGGCAAGTAAAGTTTCGTAGGTTGGGTTTAGGCAAATAAAGTTAGGTAAATTGGGATTAAACAACTAAAGTTACATAGGCTGGAATTAGGGAAGTAAAGCAACGTAGGTTATGTTTAGGCAGGTAAAGTTATTTTGGTTATGCTTAGGCAAGTTACATAGGTTGGGTTTAGGCAGGTAAAGTTACTTTGGTTATGTTTAGGCAAGTAAAGTCACATAGGTTGGTAAAGGGCAAGTAACGTTAGGAAGGTTGGGATTAGGCAAGTAAAGTTATGTAGACTGGGTTTAGGCAAGTGCAGTTACGTAGGTTAGGTTTAGGCAAATAAAATTAGGTAGGTTGGGATTAGGCAAGTACAGTTACGTAGGTTAGGTTTAGGCAAATAAAATTAGGTAGGTTGGGATTAGGCAAGTAATGTCAGGAAGGTTGGGTACATAAATTGGGTTTCAGCAAGTAAAGTTTCGTAGGTTGGGTTTAGGCAAGTAAAGATAGGTAAATTGGGATTCGACAAATAAAGTTACATTGGCTGGAATTAGGGAAGTAAAGTCACATAGTTTGGAATTAGGCAACTAAAGTTATATACACTGGGTTTAGGCAAGTACAGTTATGTAGGTTAGGTTTAGGCACATAAAATTAAGTAGGTTGGGATTAGGCAAATACAGTTACGTAGGTTGGGATGAGGCAAGTAATGTCAGGAAGGTTGGGTTTAGGCAAGTAAAATTAGGTAGGTTGGTATTAGGCAAATAAAGTTAGGTAGACTGGATTTAGGCAAGTACAGTTGTGTAGGTTTGGTTTAGACCAGCAAAGTTACGTAGGTTGGGTTCAGGAAAAATCAACAAGGGTTAGGAAATGATGTACCTAAAAAAAACTAAGTTCATTTGATGTCACACAGTTCTAAACACTATTCCCCTGAAGAAAAGTCCTGTGTTGTTTCATTACACATTACTGCCTTATTACAGATGATCTTTCTTTTTACTGTTTACTTCTTTTATCCTGTCAGCTCATTGGTCACTTGATCGCAGCCTTCCTTGATTCTGTGGGACATGTACGACTACTGGCTCATGATTACATGGATTATATATGAACTGTGGTGCATCACTTTCCGTAGGTATACATATGAACAGTGAATGAGGACAGCCTGCTTAGTTAGAACCCAAATTTACAACTTTATCAGTCGGCCTGCATCATAGTTTAGTACAGTACAACAGTTACCATGGTCACATTGAACATTGTTTATTTAATAGATAATAAAATTGTACATTTTAATGATACCACCAAACTGGTGGTCAACATATCCCCACCCAGTTTTTATGTCAGGAGTCCTCATGCCTAAATAATATTGATAATTTAACAAAATTAAAAAAAAAAAAAAAAAAAAATTAAAAGTGATTATTGTGAAGGGGGTTGCTTGTAGTGACAAATCAACAGAATTATCATCCAATTCAGGTGTTTTCCTCTACATTTGAGCGTCTTTCAGCTCATTGTTTTGGTTTTTACAGCACCATTGTCATTGTAAATTGTGTACCTGCAAGGAGTTAATACCTTCCGCAAGTGGACAAAAAAATCAATTTATTCAGGTTAAAACCGCACAGATTAATGGGCTATATGAGGATTGGTCTTATGAAAAAAACACCATTCAAGTTTTAGAGGCTTGTCACCCACATAGTTTATATGCTGGTGAAATGTGTTCGGCTGTTTTCAGAGTACTTTCATCATCCAGATCGGGTCTCTTTTGCATCCTTTCCAGTCAGACGCTCTGGTCTGTATCCTTAGCAAATTATGCAAATAAAAATGTGATGTGTGGTCATGTGTTTTGGCAGAGATGACAACTTTGCCTGGCTGGGAAAATGAAAGTAAAAGTTCAGCCTGTGCTGGAGAGATGGTGTACACATTGCAGACTCAAAGACAGAGTTTTATTTATGCTGGAACAGATTAATGCAGTTTGTACAATAGGTAAGATGAATATTAATTTGTCTTTAATTCAGGTTAGGTACTCTGTTCAGGCAAAACAATGTAACCTTTATTGAGGTGACAGCATTGACACAATCAAATTCTTTTTCAGAAATGAATGTGCAAGGGCCATGTTTAGAGTTCTACTATTTAAGCTATTTTTTCTTTCTGATAGGCGGAGTTCTGAGGGTAATAAATAGTTTCATTTTGCATTACGACTTCTATCTTTAGCAACATTAATCATCTTTTTGTATTTACATCAGTTCGTTGGAAGAATGCCCAAATGATCAAATACTCCAGTGTTTCTGGTCTGTACATTTCTATTTCTTACACTTTCATATTGGTGCCCTCAAATGATCTCCCCCAATCTGAAAAGCAACAGCGCAGGGATTCTTAATTGTTTTCATTTCACAAGCCACCAAACAGAGGCACATTAAACCACAGACCTCCATTTGATCAGATTTAGTCACAGTGACACATTCGGAACAATTTTGTTGTTGATTTAGCTTTGAATTTTATAATTGCCTCCCGCGAGATGAGGGGTGAGAGTGAAACGTCTGATTTAGAACAGCCATTCTTCTGCAATCTATAAGTGAGATAATTTCCAGTAAATTTCATTACAGTGAAATTAAACCATTCTTCACCTTGCTGTGAACTACCCTCAGGTATGGGAACATGATTCAAACAACAGACAAATTAGCTGTACCACCTGTATCAATATCATAAAAAAAAACAAAAACAACTCAGAGCTCAATTCTCTCCTAAATCAGATGATGGAGAAGTGGCAATTAAAGCTGCGGTAGAGAAAATCTGGTGTTATATAGGGTAATCTTTTTTCTCATCAAAACTATATCTGCTATTGTTCAAGAAAAAAGCTCTTTTAGCAGTAACAAAAAACACAATATTGGACATAAAGGCGGGAGACTCATGTTTATCTCCCATTTCAAACAGACTATGTTCTTGTTTTTAAAGTGTGACCACGGTCAGTCCCTAACCTTGTGTCCATTATTCTAACCACGACAGTGAAGGTCTCTTCCCAACCTTAACAGTGAAGTCATTTTAACCCAAACCATATTTTTTTCTCTATCAGATGTTAACCATATATTTATTCCCTTATTACATGCTAAATATGCAGAATAAAAAATATATTTTTATATTGAAGTATTTTTTTGTTTACCAGTTTCTTTCTCTATTTGTTTCTTGCAGATTAAAAATACCTTAAATGACTCATCTTGAGCTTGGGGCATTAACATAAATGTATCCAATCAAATGTACTTTGCCCATCATATAGGAAATGGGAATGTGTTGTCATCAGCAGCAGGTCGGCCATTTTAAATGTATACCGACTGTCGCCTGTACACTGCTGCCACCTATTTAGCTAGCTAGTCTTAATCTCCTTAACTTTTTGTAATTAAACCCTATTTTCAACATGGTTGGTAAACACTGTTCACACAAGTGTGTTGCACAGTGAGAAGCTATATAGAATGTAGGCTGTTCTCACACATTTTTAAAGTATATTTTCCTACTAAACGCAATGCAATCGGGCATCGGTGGCTTAGTGGTTGGAGCAAGCAACCCAGGTGCCTCAAACTACACTTTCCTATCCATTGAAGGCAAAAATGCCCAAAAATAAATCATAAAAAAAAAAAAAAGCAATGCACCCAAATCTGTTCATATCCCACGTATTTTGAAAGACTGTGATTATGTGACCAATGAGCTGACAGCAGTAAACAAGGGAAAGGTCCCAAGCACTTGAAAGGAGGCAGGTTGGGGTGGTGGATGGATGGGTCACAAAAGCCAAACTTTCACTGGGACTTTCCCCTGGAGTTGCGTGTTTAAATCCATCCTTGTGAAATTTGAGTAAGGTACTGTACATACTCTCCATGTTTCTTTTCCTAAACCTAACTACACTAACTTTTATTGCCTAAATCTAATCGCAGTTACTTAAACTACGTAAAGTATTTAACTATACATTAAGAGCGTAACGTCATTCTTGTGGCACAAATTCGTAGGATATCATATTAACTGTTGTGCATGCATTTGTCGTAGGATAACACTGGAACTGTTCTTTGAGAATACGTTGTAGAATGATAGTCAATCAATTCAATCAATCAGTTTTATTTATAAAGCCCAATATCACAAATCACAGTTTGCCTCACAGGGCTTTACAGCATACGACATCCCTCTGTCCTTAGGACCCTCGCAGCGGATAAGGAAAAACTCCCCAAAAAAAACCCTTTAACGGGGAAAAAAAACAGTAGAAACCTCAGGAAGAGCAACTGAGGAGGGATCCCTCTTCCAGGACAGACAGACGTGCAATAGATGTCATACAGAACAGATCAACATGATAAATTAACAGTAATCCGTATGTCACAATGAGACAGAAAGAGAGAGAGACAGAGACAGAGAGAGATGCAGGACAGATGGTAATGACAGTAGTTTACAACATTAATGAAAGTAATAATATTAGGCCCGTTTCCACTGAAGAAGTTCCTGGTACTATTTGGGGGGCAGGAACTACTACAGGAACATCCTCTCGCTCGGCCCTCTCAACCGCCGTGTCTCCACTGAAAGAGCGGAGTAGGAGGAAGGTTCCTGTAAAGTTACCAGGCTCTGGATGTGATGTAATCGTTGTGCGACCACTTTGACCGGGGCGACGTAGTGGCGTAGGGACACTGTTAGCTGTTAGCCGATAGCGGTGTCTGTAATAACTCACTAAACTTACAAAGTGGCCCGTGAAAAAAATATTTTTTCCAGCGGATGTCTTAGTTACAACATCATTGAGCTAACTGGAGTAGTTTCATGTCGTATCCCACAACGGGAGGCTTTTAACAGATGATGTCCTGATGTCAGCTTTGCTGCTGCTGTTAGCTGTCCCTGTCAGCTGCAGCCACTGATGCTTTCTAGACATCGTGATTTCCCAAAACTGAATAAATACCACACATAGCAACACAAAACTGCTTTGCTAGCTCAATCATGTTGTAACTAAGATATCCGCCGGACAAAATATGTTTTTCACGGACCGGTTATTGAGTTTGTTTACATGGCGGTGGAAGCTATGAATGAGCTAACCCTCGTCTGCTGAGTTTTAAAAATGCCGGCTATTTTGTTGCTTTCTGTTGACGTCACATTCCGCCTTGGGTATATCCAATCAGGACCAAGTAAACCCCAAGCCCCAGCCAGGAGTTTTTCGGGGCCGTTCTGAGTACCTACTCTGAGGCAGGGACTTGTTTAGCCCCTGTAAAAGTTCTGGAACTCTGTCCTTCGTGGGTGGTTCCTGCGGTGGAGACACGCACCAATGGCCCCAGCCCGGTAAAATTACCCCGAAGTTTCTGCGGTGGAAACGGGCCTATTATAATTAGAATTCTGGCTGTTGTGGTACAATATGTTGGAAGTATATATTAATATCTGATACATACATATGTGACAATAATCATATTTGTATAATAACAGTAGAAGTATGACTAATGATAACAGCAGCAGCAGGAGGCATCTGGCAGGACCACGGCAGCAGCACAACCACACACGTCACACTATCCAGGCACCGCTGCAATATGAGTTAACCTGAGAGACAGTGGAGCACAAAGGCTCCGGAGAAGAAGCCGAGTTAGTGACATGCAGTACGGCCAAGTTAGCAAGATGCAGTAACAGGACACGAGAGAGAGAGCGAGAAGGAGAGAAGGTGCCTGGTGTATTATAGGGGGTCCTCCGGCAGACTAGGCCTAAGTCAGCCTAACTAGGGGCTGGTACAAGGCAAGCGCCTGAGCCAGCCCTAACTATAAGCTTTATCAAAGAGGAAAGTCTTAAGTCTAGTCTTAAATGTGGAGACGGTGTCTGCCTCCCGGACCGTAACAGGAAGATGATTCCACAGGAGAGGAGCCTGATAGCTGAAGGCTCTGGCTCCTGATCTACTTTTGGAGACTTTAGGGACCACAAGTATTCATTATTTTATTCAAGTATGCATTCTCAAAACGCAGTGTTCTGGTGGGATAATATGGCACTATGAGCTCTCTAAGATATGACGGAGCCTGACCATTTAGAGCTTTATGAGTTAACAGTAGAATTTTAAATTAATTTCTGGATTTTACAGGGAGCCATTGCAGAGAAGCTAAAACAGGAGAAATATGATCTCGTTTCTTAGTTCCTGTTAGTACACGTGCTGCTGCATTCTGAATTAGCTGGAGAGTTTTTAAGGACTTACTAGAGCTGCCTGATAATAGAGAGTTACTGTAATCCAGCCTTGAGGTAACAAAAGCGTGGACCAATTTTTCTGCATCTTTTTGGGTCAGGATAGGCCAAATTTTCGCAATATTACGCAGATTAAAATAAAAATGCAGTCCGTGAGGTTTGTTTTAAATGAGAATTAAAAGACAGATCTTGATCAAATATTACTCCGAGGTTTCTTACGGTAGTGCTAGAGGCCAGAGCAATGCCATCTAGAGAAACTATGTCATCAGATAAAGAGTCTCTGAGTTGTTTGGGGCCAAGAACAATAACTTCAGTTTTGTCTGAATTAAACATCAGGAAATTGGTGCTCATCCAGGTTTTTATGTCTTTAAGGCAATTATGAAGTTTAGTTAATTGATTACTTTATTCTAGCTTCATAGATAAATACAAATGTGTATCATCCGCATAACAATGGAAATTTACAGAGTGATTTCTAATAATGTTACCTAAAGGAAGCATATAGAGTAAATAGGATTGGTCCGAGCACAGAACCTTACGAAACTCCAAAACAAACTTTAGTACCTAAGGATGATTCATTATGAACGTCAACAAACTGAAAACGATCAGATAAATAAGATTTAAACCAGCTTAGCACAGAACCTTTTAGGCCAATTAAATGTTCCAGTCTCTGTATCTGAATTTGATGGTCAATAGTGTCGCACTAAGATCTAATAAAACAAGTACAGAGACGAGTCCTTTGTCTGAAGCAATTAGAAGATCATTTGTAATTTTAACTAGTGCTGTCTCAGTGCTATGATGCACTCAAAATCCTGACTGAAATTCCCCAAATAAATGATTATCATGGAGAAAATCACACAGCTGGTCTGCGACTACTTTCTCAAGGATCTTTGAAAAAAAGGGAAGAATAGATATTGGTCTATAGTTGGCTAACACCTCTGGATCCAGGGTAGGCTTTTTTAGGAGAGGTTTAATTACAGCTACCTTAAAAGACTGTGGTACATAGCCTGTTAATAAGGATATATTGATCATATCTAATATATGAGTGTTAACTAAAGGTAAGACTTCCTTAAAGCCACAAGGAACTTTCATTTTGAGTTGATTTTGGCGACCCTGTGGACAAAAGCGATAGTGTTTTGCCGGAATGAAGCCTACATTTCCCATGAGCTCTAGTGCATATTCTCGTAAAGACACTTACCTGGCTCGTGCATGTGTTTTTTTTGGGGATGAATGAAACAACAAGACGGGAAAACTTTGCCCCCGCTCCTATCAGGGATCCCAGCTCACCTCTGCCGCGCCCCAGCTCCACCTCTCCGGCGTAAGCACCACTGCCGCCGGGGTAAACGCAGTGGTCGGCTGGTAAGGCTGAAGGCCTGTTTGGCGAGCACTTACGGCTTCTTGGACTGAGTATGGAGCAGTGCCTCGCCTCTTTATTTCTCCGCACTCGCTGGATCCTGTCAATGCCTGGCTGGTACCTGTCGTCGGCCCGGATGAGGTGTTCCAGCCCCGCGGCCCCTGCTCTCCTCGTCCCCGCTGGCGCGGGGTGAATCTGCACAACCTGCAGCCTCTGTGTGTGGCTCCCCGGACAGCTAATGCCGTGGACCCGCCGGTTCCTGCCGGGATTGGGCTGGTAAATGCTAGAACGCTAGCGAACAAAACGTTTATCCTGAAGGATTTCCTGACTTCCCGAGGATTGGATTTTCTCTGTGTGACTGAGACGTGGCTGACTGTTGGTGAGTCCAGTGCTTTCACAGAACTTTTACCCGATGATTGCTGCTATTTTAACTCCCCGCGGATGTCGGGTGGAGGAGGAGGAATAGCGACTATTTATAACAGTAACTAAATGTAAGCAGCTAGGTAAGATGAAGTGTGCCGTCTGAGTGCCGTAAATCGCTTCGTCCTGGAAGCGAGCTGCAGCGGACCCGGACACAGTTTCCTAAAGGTATGGATATACATTATATAGAAATAGCTTATCTTCACACCGATGGTCTCATTTGCTGTTGTAGGTCACGCACAGACATCAGCAGAAACGAGAGACTTTTGCATATCCAGTTAAAAGTTCCTTGTAGTGGCTTTAAGTAGCCTAGTTGGGATGGGGTCTAAGAGACACGTTGATGATTTAGATGAAGAAATCACTGCGGTCAATTCTTGAAGGGAAATCTGGGAGAAGCAATCTAAATATATATTAGGTCTTACATCTGTGTTTGAGGTTAGATAGGTACTATCTGAGGACAGGAGGTCATGAATTTTGCCTCTAATAGTTAGAATTGTGTCATTAAAAAAGCTCATAAAATCATTACTGCTAAGGGTTAAAGGAATACAAGGCTCAATAGAGCTTTGACTCTCAGTTAGCCTGGCTACAGTGCTGAAAAGAAACCTGGGGTTGTTCTTATTTTCTTCTATTAATGCTGAGTAATAGTTTGCTCTGGCATTGCGGAGGCCCCTCTTATACATTTTGAGACTGTCTGCCCAGATTAAACGAGATTCTTCCAGTTTGGTTAATCACCAGTTCCTTTCAAATTTTTTTTATACTGATTGTCATGAATGGAAAGCTGTCAAGGTCCTTTGACCATTGTGTGACTATGTCTCCTACTTCATAAGAATCAATTTGATTAATTAACTTTAATGTATAACATATTGCTCCCTTCCCTTTATCGAGAGCTTCTCTTATATGGACTTTGAGAGATTCTGGTTTCTGTCTTTGAGAGAGAGTACCTCATGTTCACATATTGAACTTTCTAAGGCCATGGAAATAACATACTGAAATGTTTTGGTTAGGTGGTGTTCCCCTTTAAAATTTCCACCAGTGCTCTCTGCTTGCAACACACTCCAGCCACAGGCTCTTTCAGCAGAGATGATTAAATTTCAGGTTAAATCCTTCTTTGATTTAGTGTTATTATTCATCTCTTACAAATTAATAAAATCACCCAGCTCCCATTCTTTTTCACTGAGGTTTGCCTGAGTTCACCTCCAGAGTCCCTGTTCGACACCAAATATGGTCACAGTGTTCAACAGTATTGTACAGACCAAGTGAGACAAATTCACCATTCACTTTCCGTAACATGTCTTATCAACAAGTTTTCTGAATATAGGAATTTACGAGGCCACACCCTTGTCTTGTATTTTCCCTGGAGATCAAGGTCATCTGGAGCAAAGAGACCATTTCTTTTATTGTTATCCCAGTCTTTCATACAGTGTGTCATCTAATGTGCATCACTTCTTGGTATTAACTGTCTTCTGGTCAGCTTTATGTTCAAATGTCTAGATTGCTTCAAATGTGCTCAAAGATGGCGGATCAACTGTTAACAATAGAGTATCATACATATCATATAGGAAATGGCACTGCATATACAAAGGAGTGTTTAATGATATCGTCTCATGGCAGTATATGGAGCATCTATGGTATAAAAGATGCCTCTGCAGTGAAAAAATGACTACAAAGTAAGCAAAGCTTCTTAAATTGAAACAAAGTGAGAAGGACACACACTGAGCAGGCTGTCAATTATTCAGCTCAAGGTTAACCGGAGTAGCAGCGGTTCATATTATGGAGACCGTCCTCTGTTTCTCTGTATTAGTTCATACAGCACAAGGCAAACTGACAGAAATATTCTGCTTACAGTCCTGTTTGCCAGTGTGTGTGTGTGTGTGTGTGTGTGTGTGTGTGTGTGTGTGTGTGTGTGTGTGTGTGTGTGTGTGTGTGTGTGTGTGTGTGTGTGTGTGCCTGCATTAACTCAGTGTAAATGCCAACAGCATCAGTCAAACTGAAGGTCAGACTTTAACAATGACCTTTAGACCCTAATCAACCTCCCTGGCTGTTTCCGTAACTGTATTCCTCCTTACTTCTTTTTCTCATCTTGTCTTAATCTGTCTGTTATGTCTTTATATGCTCGGTCTTTGTGGGTAGGTAACAAAATCGACATATTGGCACCTCTGAATCTCACCAATTAACATGTTTTATTTCTTTTGTTAATTTGTATAAAAATGAAAGTGTAAAAACAACAATTTGTGATTTTACCAGTGTTTTCTGTGCTGGACTAATTGTATGCTGGTACCACTAACTTCTTAAAGTCTCTGCTGGTTTTCATATCTTATTGATCATAAAGCCTTGTTTTCTTTACCCCCAGAGAGCGAGGTTTTCCTCCTATTTGAAGGCTTTTTGCTGTTAGGCCAACTGGTGACTGCCTGTAACAAGCAGTAGGCTATTGTCCTTTTGACCTAACTCTTGGCAAGAAATCAAATAAGTGTACTTTTCAAAATGTCAAACTATTCCTTTAGCATGAACTCCACATGTCTCAGTTTGAAAATTGTCTTACAGCTTTGTAAAATGACTCTGATTTCCTGTCTTCATCTGAATCCTTCCTCCCTTCTCATTGATTCAGACTGTTTGGTCCTACACTGACAGGTCCAGATGGACAGATGGATAGCTGATATGGATGAGAGAAGAGAAGGTATTCCTCCCAGACAGATTGGTCTCTGTGGTCAAGTGTTTCCTGGAAGAAGACATAACAAAGAGCGGACAGTATCCCGGCAATCCCACTTTACACAAACCCTTCATTGATCCGACTAACCAGCAGTTTAGGTTTCCACCTTTCTTTGCATGTCTCACTGCATTTCTCTCTCCATACTTCTGTTGCGTCTTCAGTTGTGTCTGTCTTGAACTGAATTTGTGTAGAGATTTATTCATTTGCACACTGAATAATGTAATATATTACACTTTGAAACAAACAAAGAAAATTAGCTCTACATATTATTCTCTCTCTCATAAGAGGAGGAGGACTTATACAATGTTGAGTTAGGATGCTGCTGAAACTTGATGGCATAAAGTGTCCCCTCTAAAGGTGAGTTTTCCATACTTTAACAAAAGTATAAAGGATGTGTCCCTGCATTTACTGGGGGAAAATCAATTACATTCCCAAAGACCCAACTGCTGACTGCTATTTATTGATGCCTTCTCATTGTGGCTTTTAATTGTCCTTCAGATGTCCCATCTGTCACATCTCACACACTGCTGTGGTTTTCTGAAGTGAAGCAAAGGCACTGACACAAATTCTAAAGGTGAGACAGAACTCAATATCATTTCAACATTAATTCATAAAATGAAACATATAGTTGTGAGTTATTATTCTCGAAGGTTTAATGGAATTAAATCCCGTTTTTAGACTACTTTTGATCAACTTTTTTTTCAGCAATAACCATTCAAAGTACATTCCCTAATTACCTCTTAGTATATTAATTTTAGTTGTCAGTGGCAGGGTCCGCCATTAAAAGCCTAGTCCCAATTAAATGCTCAGTCCCTTTTACTAGCAGTGTACTACAGTGTGGCTACACATTTTGACAATAAACAACTGTCTCAGTTGGACGGCTGTTCTGGTTGCCAAGCAGTTATTTTTACAATAGTTCATTGGATTAATAAAACAGGTTGCTGGCTACCCACTGGAGCTAACGTTAGATACCTGCTTAGATCGCACATACAAATATAAATGTTTAAACTTTTGTCAGTATGGAGATGCTACACATCGTTAGCTCAGTAAGATAATCATTCAGTTCATTTTACTCAAACCATGAGCACCAGAGAAGACTGTAATTCATTCAGATTTACTGGCATGACAAAAAAAGGTGACTCCCTCCCTGTGAAGCTGTCATAAAGTCAGAACATGTGTCCATTGCTTGATTACCCTGTAAGTTATTCATATTCCTTTAGTCTGTAAGGGTCCACTGATCAAAAGAATCAAAAGGGTTTTAAAAAAAAAAATCAGTCCAGGTTGTGAGTATTATTTTAACAGGTTAAGTGGTGTTGGGTCAGTATGCTGGGTGCCGTAATCCTCAAATGCTGTGAAAAGGGTGTCATAACACCCTCTCTCTCTGATGCGCTGTCTGTCTGAGCCAGATTAAATGAATCATATGTAATTGATATGTTATTCCAAGACTAATATTTATACAAGTAATATTCTTACTGATTTAAATAAATAATTTCATTGTAATTCCCATCTTTGCTGAGCAATAGTTTAATGTTAAAGGGATTAAAGGCCTGTCCCATATAGATCCCTGTCCCAAATATACGCCTGTTGACTTTAGTGATATAAGCAAATAATAGCCCAGGCTACTAATTGAAGTTTTACAATAATGGTTGCTATTGGCAACATACATGGTTGCTGGTGTTGACACAGCAAAAAACCACCCTGCATTTCACCAATTGAATGCTTTTATTGTGAAGCAGCAGCAGTAGTAAATGTTACTAAAACGATGATGCTGTGTTTGCAGAGTGAACAGCAAACCATGAGGCTGAATTGAGGTAAACGTACAAACTGTAACATTAGATCAGACACATGAATTGTTTCATTGTGAATCCCTTGTGCATAAATGGGCCATTTGAATCCTGTGCTGGAATGGCAGGCCCTCCATTAACGATATGATAATGATTCATGGAGAGATAATTACTGCATTGAATGACTATTGCTGGAAACAAAAACAAAAAAAGAATAGTATTAAAACATCATGTGATGTCCAGAAAGTGTTAAGGAATATTATTTTCTTGCCTTTCTTACCCATTAAGTTTTAGACTTGTGTAGTTCACCATCTCATACTCATATTTACAAAATACAGGTAAGCTTTCTATGTTCTCCTTTTCTACAATATGAATAACAGGTAATTGCTGTTGGACTGTTATGTAATAGATGATTGCAGAAGGAGAGAGAGAGAGAGAGAAGGAGCAGGCAGTGACAGAAACAGAGGTAGAGATGATGAGGGGAAAAGAAATGAAGCGAGAGAGAAGCGTGGGAGAGAAGATGAGAGAACAAAAAACTTATTCCTCTGTGCTGTATACACTTCTCCCAAAAGAATCCCTGTATTAAAATGAAGACTCCCTGAATTAGAAAATAGACAAATCATATCCAGACCCGGGGAACACAGCCTGACAGAAACACAATGGGATTATGCAGACAAAAAAGAAAGAAAGAAATAATTATGTAACAGACAAAATGTCATATATTCACAATCTGACCTTTTCTCATAAAAACAAGCAGGAACTAAAATAGAACAGATCTGCTGCAGCTTGGCTGAAACCTGGCTCTGTGTATTGTCAGTGGTAAGTGAAGTATGCAAGACTTACCAGGAGCAAAGACATGCTCTCACCTCTTGGGTATACAGTAAAAATCATGTAAGAGCCAACACAAATTGGTCACACTCTGCTGTTCTTATACTGCTGATGCCAACAGGTAAGAATGTTGTATCGCCTAACCTAGCATTAATGAATCCCCATGGCTCATGTCATTAGTTAGATTTGGGGTCATCAGTGTTAATGCCGTCCCTCTCACTGCTTCTCGGGCACTTTCAACACTTTATGTAATGCCTATGTCTCTTTTTCTCCTCATTGACCCAGTGACCCAACCCTTCAGCTAACATCTATGAAACCATACTGGGTGTACAAATAGCATAGCCCTACATTAAAGGTTCAGCTTTACATTATGTTGCTTGCATACAATGGCCATGTCTTCGATGATGGTGTTCCAGGAGGAAACACACATGCTAATATTCTAATGCACCAGCTAATCAAAGAACTCACTTCACAGTCAGACAGGACACAGCAGGCTCTGTTATGATGACTGAGCTGTTTGTTCTGGCAAAGTGTCATTCCTGTCTGGTGAACAGAGGATTTTCTGTCCCCCGTGTCAGCTTGTTTGTTAGTTTGGTGACTCACAGTAAAGGTGACTGTGTCTAATTGGGAGGTGAGGTGCAGTATGGGCTCAGTCACAGATGTGGTGTTGTTTATGGGGATTTGTTTTTGCATCACCTTACATCACCAACAGCATAAAAATGTCATGAGAATAGACTGAACCCTGTTGGTGTTAGTTTGGCTAATGAAGTTTTAGATTTTTCTTATGTTTTTTTGATAAATTGGGTTTTTTGTGTGTGTGTTTGTTTGCTCTTGTGGTAGTCAAAGGACACGGCTGACGAGTAACATGGAAAAAGAGGGGAAATGACAGCATTTGCCACATCACATAGCATAAACTAAAAAATGAATGAACACTCAGTGTGTATTTCTTTATATTTCTTATAATGTCCCCATCCTGCTCACTCAATCTGTCTCTCTCTCTCTCTCTCTTGTCTGTCTTTGGTGTTACAATATTATCAGTATCAAAATAAATCATTAAATAAACAGTGTGTTAGATCCAGCAAGATTTAGTGGCATCCAGCGTTAAGGATTATAGATTGCAACCAGCTGAAACTTCTCCTGATTAGGTTTAGTCAAGCGAAAGAGAAAGCTTCCCTTGCACCCGTTTGGCATTTTTTTGTAACCTGTTTTTTTAGGACCCTAATGGTGTCTAGTTAAGAATTTTTCTTGTTGCCAAGGTCAACTCATGGCCCATGGGGTTCGTTTGGTGACCATCTTGGATTGATGTCCACGCTTTTCATAACTCCTGAACCAGACAACATACAAAGACAAATGAACCCACTTTTTCATATAACTTGGACACCAGGAATCAAGTAGAAAGGTCATTAACATGGTACAACCGCTCTGTTGGTTTAAAGAAAAACAGGAAAATGACACATTTTAGGCTCTTAACAATATAAATTCTGCTATTTTGTTTTGCAGTTGTTTCCTGCAATAGCCAATCAGTCCCAAGTTTATTAAATGGAGGTCTATGACACCAAGATGAGTCAGTTTCAAGTTGGTGAGGAAGACGTCAAACCAGCCCAGGTACCTGATGAAGTGTGAATAATGCTGTTGAGTGTTAAGTGTGGCTTATGTTAAATAAGCTTTAATGTTTTACAATCTTAGTTATATTTAATGTAACAACTTTGATCAATACAATTACCCTGAGTAGTTCTGACTATGTGGACTTTGTCTTGGTTACCTTATACCAGGAGCCCAGTCATCTGCAGAGGTCTCTTCTCCCTAAAACAAAAGGACTTAAACCAGTTAAAAACACTGAATAAAGCGGTTTCACGTAAAAAAAAAAAAAAAATGTTGATTCTCTAATGCTGCTCGTTGCAGAGGGGTTTTCTAACCGCGGTGGCTGTAGTTGAATTATCATATCTAGAGCCAGTGTTTGGTTTGTCCATTCTGAGCTACTGTAGAAACATGGCAGTGCAACATGGTAGTCTCCGTAGACGATGACCCACTTTAAAACATTCATATTTTACTGGACAAGTGAAAAGTTTGACCTGCTGATGACGCAACATAGAAGTTCAAGGGATCAGGATTCATCCTCTGTGTACCATGAATGTCTGTACAAATGTCACGACAATCCATGTTTTAGCTTTGACTGAAAGAAAATGTGAAAAGTTTTAGCAGAATGTGTGTGTTTTGGATATATGCAGACTGTCAATGTTTATTCAAAGATTTGTTACAAGAGCATTTGAGGCAGATGCTGATTGGTCCAGGCAATGAACCACACCATCAAGTGATGTAACAAACAGCAATACCAATGACAACACTGGTTCCCGGTCACCAGTCTCATTTAGTTTTCTGTGCCTTCTCTCTCTCTCTCTCTCTCTCTCTCTCTCTCTCTCTCTCTCTCTCTCACACACACACACACACACACACACACTCATGCTACGCCTTTCTACTATGTGTCTCTTACTGCTCTCTAATTTAAACTTTGTTGATAAGGGAGGATGGGGGGCAGGCTAAATTATAATCCAAATAATCATATTTCCATGTGTATTTTTTAATAATTTGTCTAAAAAATGCCCTCCAATGAATGATTAGAGAAACATAAAATCAAACTTTGACTAAGGAAATCAATTTTCCAGTCATACCCAATTTATGAAATTGAAAGACTTTTAACAAACCCCAGTATGCAGAAATAATTTTGAAAAATGACAGTGTTCCTTTTTCCCTCGCCAAAATTTAGCATAAATTTGAAGGGTTATTTGGCCCCCTTCCTGACAAAATAGTTTGAGTTTAAGATGATACCCATGTCTTCACTGTAGTTTTAAAACTGGGTCCACTACAGCAGGTTTTATTTGCTAAAAAGTACTCATACCTACTGCTTCTTTACTTTTTTTTTTTTTTGGCAGAATTTTGACCACTGTTGCTCTTCTCTTTTCATTTTCTTGTTCTATATGTAACCTGACTTTTCCTTTAGGAGCCCCTGATTTTTGGTGAAGCATTCTGACTTAGCTCATCAGGCTGCAGTCCACATCACATGTTTACATTAGCAAGGCTAATGAGTTTGCATATCTGACAGAGGGGGTCAGATGCACCATTTCACAATACACTGAAATTTGTTGTAATTACAAAATTAATTTTTAATGGAAATACATATAACTTGTATTGTCAGTGATATGAATCAGAAACTACACTACACCCAGTGGGCCTGGGTGTAGTGACAAGTAGATCACGTAGATTATTTGGTCTTTGCACCTGGTAGGTAACTTTGTGGCCTTCCATGACATTTATGATATCTGAGTCATAACTCTGGTGTCTGGTCTATTGAACGACCCACAAACTAATAAAGGACATGCAGGCCCTCTCTGCTCTGGCCTCACCCTGGAGGTTAAAGGTGTGTTTTGAAAGCAGTTTTCTCCTCTCCCTCCAACCCTGCAACACTTGTCTGCTTGTGTATTTACAGCTCCACCTCTGCAAGAAAGAAAGACAGCATATAAGTGTATTCCCCAAAATACTGTACCATTTCTTGTCCAATTGGTGAATTGAATACGGAATTCTTGCTTTAACCAAATACACCTCATCAGGAAACCTCCTATAAGAAACAAACAAAGTGTATTGGTAATAGATACCTCAGATTGAGCTTCCACTTGGTTAATCTTACCAGATTCTTTAACAGCCTCCAACACAGGACCAGCCAGATGAAAGATATCAAGTGCTCCTTGTTATTTTCAAGCATTCAGAATGACTTAGTCACTGCTGTGTCAGTCTGTGCGTATGAAGGTATTTGTGGTGTATTTTTCATGGTAATGACTCTATTCCCTGCCTGTCAGACATTTAATGTCTTAATAGACAGATTCCCTTTGGAAAAATAAGTGACTTTAATGGCCTCTTTTTTTTTAAGTTTCCACAATCTAGCAGCAAGCTCCACTGCTCAGCTGCACGGTCATCGCTTGGCATTTGTTATTCTGTATGAGTAGCACATTTTCATAATGTTGGGAATCCCTCGGAAATGCCTCAAGATAAAATTAGGCATCCAGAATCCCTTGAATACTGACGCTTGAATTTCACTAGTATTCCTGATTTCCTAATATGGTTGCATTATTTCTTTGTCTATGCATATTATATAGGCTTTGCTTACAGCAGACATTTGATTTGTCAGAGTAGGAACAAGTCTACAGCAGCAATAAGATCAGCGTGCTAACATGTTCACAACGCTTAAATGTTATGGAAGCCCCTTTCTACCAATGTGATAATAAAAAAAATCTTTTTAAGTAATTATAATGAGAAACTTTCTTGAAATAATGACTTAGTATCTCAAAATAATGTCAAACTGTAAGGATGAGTTAGTATTGTTTCTCATTGTTTTGAGGTACTAACTCATTACTTTAAGAAAGTTTTGGTATTTTGAGAAACTAAATCATTATTTGAGATACTAAGTCATTATTTTGTGATACAAAGTTATTATTTTGAGACACTAAGTCATTATTTTGAAAAGGTTCTTCATTATTTTGAGAAAAGAAGTCATTATTTTTAGATACTAAGTCATTATTCTGAGATACTAAGTTATTATTTTGAGACAGTTTCTCGCTATTTTCAGAAATTAGGTCATTATTTTGCCAAAGTTTCTCATTATTTTGAGATACTAAGTCATTATTTTGAGATAATAAGTCATTATTTTGAGATGCTGAGTCACTATTTTGAGATACTAAGTCACTATTTTGAGATGCCAAGTCATTATTTTGAGATACTTAGTCATTATTTTCAGATACTAAGTCACTATTTTAAGATACTAAGTCACTATTTTGAGATGCTAAGTGATTATTTTGAGATACTTAGTCATTTTTTTAACATACTAAGTCATTATTTTGAGATACAAAGTCACTATTTTGAGACGCTAAGTCATTATTTTGAGATACTAAGTCATTATTTGGAGATACTAAGTCATTATTTTGAGATGCTAAGTCATTATTTTGAGATACTAAATCACTATTTTGAGACGCTAAGTCATTATTTTGAGATACTTAATCATTATTTTAACATACTAAGTCTATTTTGAGATACAAAGTAACTATTTTGAAACGCTAAGTCATTATTTTGAGATACTTAGTCATTATTTTGAGATACTAAGTCATTATTTTGAGATACAAAGTCACTATTTTGAGATGCTAAGTCATTATTTTGAAATCCTAAGTCATTATGTTGAGATAAAAAGTCACTATTTTGAGATGCTAAGTCATTATTTTGAGATACTTAGTCATTATTTTGAGATACAAAGTCATTATTTTGAGATGCTAAGTCATTATTTTGAGATACTAAGTCACTATTTTGAGATACTAAGGTATTATTTTTGTAATACTAAGTCATTATTTTGAGATACTAAGTCACTATTTTGAGATATTAAGTCATTATTTTTGAGATACTAAGTCACTATTTTGAGATGCTAAGTCACTATTTTGAGATACTAAGTCATTATTTTGAGATACGAAGTCATTATTTTTGAGATACTAAATCATTATTTTGAGATACTAAGTCTAGGGTGACCATATTTTGATTTCCAAAAAAGAGGACATTCGGCCGACCACGACAAAGCCTACAGCCATGGCCAAAAGTTCTGAGAATTACACTAGTATTGGTTTTTACAAAGTTTGCTGCTTCAGTGTTTTTAGATCTTTTTGTCAGATGTTACTATAATATACTGAAGTATAATTACAAGCATTTCATAAGGGTCAAAGGCTTTTATTGACAATTACAGTAAGTTTATGCAAAGAGTCAATATTTGCAATGTTGACCCTTCTTTTTCAAGACCTCTGCAATTCGCCCTGGCATGCTGTCAATCAACTTCTGGGCCACATCCTGACTGATGGTAGCCCATTCTTGCATAATCAATGCTTGGAGTTTGTCAGAATTTGTG
>NC_065519.1:32914262-32949848 GCF_006386435.1 Epinephelus moara
CAGTGAAAATGTAGTGTAAAAATAAATAAAATCCTGTTGTCTGTCCTGTTTATTGCTTGGGCACTGTTATTTACGAGACAACATCTGAACATAACACACACAGACACACATTGGCTGTTTGTTTCTACCTCTCTCCTCGCTGGAAGTCTCGGACCTCTAGCCACCCGCCTCCACCTTGATTAACAGGCCGGGCGTGCTCAGCGGAGAGGGAGACCTCTGTGTTTGAGACGGGAGCGGGAGGCGGGAGCGGGAGGTGGGAGGTCCGACGCTTCCAGCGAGAGGAGAGGGAGAAATAAAACAAAATAAGATAAAATAGGAAAAACCTGTCTCCCTCTTTTATTTTATTTTCAGCATTTAAATAGCCTGTAACCGTAACAACAGTGTGACACAAACTCAGTGCTTTGGTCATTAAATAATGTCGGGCTCAGTTCGGGTTCGGAAAGAAATATGCGGCCCGTGCCGCACTCTAACACACACACACAAACACACGGAAAACCGGACACTGTCATCAGTTTATAAAACCCCCCCAGACGCCCCGGATGGGACGTGAAAAGTGGACATGTCCGGGCAAAAGAGGACGTTTGGTCAGCCTAACTAAGTCATTATTTTGAGATGCTAAGTCACTATTTTGAGATACTAAGTCACTATTTTGAGATACTAAGTCATTATTTTGAGATGCTAAGTCATTATTTTGAGATACTAAGTTTTTTTTTAGAAAGTTTTTTTTATTTTGAGATACTTAATCATTATTTGACATGCTGAGATATTTTGATCAAGTGTTTCATTATTTTGAGATGCTAAATCATTATTTTTAGATTCTTAAATTTTTCGAGACAGGCTGTTGTCATTTTGAGATATTAAGTCGTTATTTTGAGATACTCCGTAACTTGAGAAAGTTTCTCATTTTTTGAGATACTAAGTTATAATTTTTGAAAGTCCCTGCTTGTCAATTACATTGGCAAAAATGGGCTTCCATTACCTGTACATGTTTAGCAGGTATAATGTTTACCATGTTTACCATCATATTATAGCTAGCAGGCGGTCTGCAGCCAAGTAGCATCAAACAAAAAGTACAACCGAGATTGAAGTCACACCTTAGGGTACCAAAGTCTCGCCTAACCTATTCTAAACCTAACTCTAACCCTGTTCCATCTAGTAGTGCGAGATATTTCCCTCTATAAGTGAATACATTGACCAGCTGACCAGCATTAGATGAAAAACCAAGCCATCACCAAAGTCCCTGGAATGTATCCTTTGGAGATCATGCATGTCTGTACCAAATTTCATGGCCATCCATAGTTGTCAAGATATTTCAGGCTGGACCAAAGTGGACTGACCAAGAGACTGACATTCTCACTCCCTAAAGACACAGTGCAAGTGTGGCTAAAAACACATGATGGCTCCATTCCATTCAGCTGTCCAAGTAAACCGTGACAGTGAAAATAGAGTAATGTAAAAACTTTCCTAAAAAAGGCCTGTGAGGGTGAGGATTTCTGTTTTCAGTAGCTGTCAGAGAGGCCAGAATGTCTTTATATCATGTGAAACATCTGTGGTACATGACAAAATATCAGAAACAGACACAGGTTTAATTTTTTGGGATTCATTTCATTTTAGCATGCCTGTAAAAATGACACTAGAAGAAATTGCATGTCTCACTGTCAGACACACATCAGCATTTTCTCAATCTGCATTTTCACTTTCCATCCTGTCCTTGCCTTTTCCTCCTCCCCTCCCTCAGCTTCTTTTCCTCCTCTCTCCCTTTCTCTCTCTATCCATGCCTCTCTTGCTCCTTCCTCTTTCTTTTCTTATTTCATTCTTTAGCAGGCTTCCCTCTTGATTTATGACTAGTAGCCATGCTCATATGCTCATGTTGTCTTGGGGCGGAGAGAAAGGATAGTATTTCATCTGAGGACTTGGAGGTTATACACACACACACACACACACACACACACACACACATAACTGAAGTGCATCGACAAAAAGAAACACAGATTGCACTCATACATATCCTGCTGCTGCGAATACACACAAAGCATAAACATAAATGTTACTATCATACAACCACAGAATCATAATTACAGACACAAATTATTTAAAAACGCTTTTTTACACACACACACACACACACACACACACTAATCTGATACATCTGCATCTTGCACCAAGTAATCAATCAGATTTCAGAAACAAAAATCTTTTAAAGGTTGACTGTAAATAAATACAACAGGCATATAAAGTAACACATACGCATGCATACATTTTCCAGCTTCCACAAGCATAGGCACTAACTTAAATATTTACACATACACACACATGCCAACATACTGTATATAATGTACCATACATTCACAACCCTACACATCTGCACTGTGTTTCCTTTGAACACAAGTTATTACCCACCAATTACTTCCAATTTTTCATTTTATAGTCGCCCCTTCCCTCTGATATATATTCCACCTTACTTGACACTTTTGTAGAGATAGCATTACGCCTGTGTGAGCAAACATAGCAGATACTCACTCAGTGATCTTGCATGCAAGACCTACTGTAGCGCCTTGCATCTTTGACATACAACCAGTGATTCTCCCACTTTTACTCATTTCCTATTTTCTTTGAGCATAGCTGATTTTCCTTCCACCGAAATGAATTATTCTTTATTATGCACACTGCAGGTGTGCTGTGAGCCTGCAGAGCAGTTTGACTGATTTGACATTTAAATGGCAGATAAAAAAATTAAAAAATAAATTAAAAAAAGAATTAAACAACCACTCTAAAAATAACAAGGTGCTGGGAAATCCACGATCCTGAGACATTATCTGCCAACCAAAATGTGTCCCTTGTGGGTTGAGCTCATCATGAAGTTAGGCTTCTTACAAACAGCAACCCATGTTAAGCTTCCTGCTGCAATGCATATGCTGCGTGTGTCATGTTGGAAAATGTCAACAGGATTTGAACAGCATGACAGCATTGTAGGATATAGCAACATTATAACCATTACCCTGCTGAAAATATCATTAGTGTGCTCCCCGGTGCTTTTGTTTTCGCTGTGTGTCCCCAAACGTTAGGTGCTTGACGGACTGGTGGTTGGAGGTGCGGCTGTTGGTGTACAGCAGGGGAAAGAACACAGCCTTGACCTGATGGTCCAAGAGTCAGAGACATGTTTACCCAGCTTCATGTGCTGCTTCCTGTTAGACTGTGAGTCTGTAATGTGAAGGAATTTTGGTGTGTTACAGCCTTCAACCTTGGTCAGTAATGCAAATGGATGACAGTTATGCTAAAGGTAACAGTCAGGTCAGCAGAAGGCCTACAAGACACCTCGAGGTCAGGCTACTTGATCTTTGTTGAGAACGCACTCCATCTATCGTCTCCCAGTTGCAGCAGAGGGAGTACAGCTGCCTGGATAAGGGTGCCTAGCTGGCTCTGTTGCTATAGCTCCCAAGGTTAAGGGGAAGGTAGCTTGCCCTGAGCTCCAGAATCAACAGACGAGAGTCTCTTTTCAGATATGTGCATTTTGTAAGAAACAGTCGAGGTGATTTAGGGTGAGCCAGGTGAGCGAGCTTGTTGTTTAAAGTTAGTAACCAATAGAAACTTCACACTGCCTTAGATCAGGACAGAATAACCTTATTTGGGAACGTGAAGTAACCCCTCCTCGATCAAGTCTTCATTTAATACTGTGTGTGATCCATTGATGTCTCCTGAGGTCTACTTCAGCTATTAAATGATCTGGGGCCTCATTTATAAAAGAGTGCTTAGGATTCATACTAAAAGTTGACGTGCGCCCAAAAGCTGAAAATGGCGTGCGCCAAAAAATAATCTGATTTAGAAAACCGTGCGCACGCACACTTGCACGCAATGTTCTCTTTATAAATCACAGACCTCCTGGAGTTGTGCACACCCAGATCCGCCTCATATTCTGCCCTGTACACGCCCTAGTTCAACCATAAATGGTCATGCAAATCACCTCATGAATACGATCTGCATATAAATAAGCCGGCATGCGAGTGTTCTCTCGTTGTGAGTCATGGCGACAGGTGTAAGAAACGAACCAAAAAACGGAATTTCTCCGAGACTGACGGCCTATTTCCACCAGATGCATGTTGGTTGCGTCTGCGCTCCGGCACGGCAGCGGAGCCAATAGGATTCAATTCTAGTCAATGTGCGTGTTTCCACTGGCTGCGGCTGTGCTGTGTTCCGGCTCCGTCTCAGCTCCGGCACTCCGGAGTCCTCCGCAACAGATACTCAGGACTTCTATTTTTGCCGGACGCCAGAGCACAATGCAGCAATTCAGCACAGAGCAGATCATGCGGGGCAGGAAGTCGTGCACAGAAACACAATAAAACATCCGGTTAATTTTCAAAATAAAATACAGTGTTCATGGCGGATCATATTTCCCTGCACTACACCTTGAAAACTACATAATGGGCAGAGGCAGGCCTGAAGTCAACAGGTCAGAGGTTTTCAGACGTCATTTCACCCCGTTAACACCATGGACGAGGAGATATTAATCATGGCAGTGCAGCGAGATGTCTTCCGGCGGAGCTGCACTGCACCGCACAGCAAACGCAGCCGGTGGATATTGACGGACAGTGGAGCACGCAGCGGATAACCAGCGCTGCCGTTCCGCAACGGACATGCATCCAGTGGAAATCCGGCGTGAGCTAGACACCCTTTAACGGGAGGTGGAGGACTGAAGAAAGATTTTATTTGGTGGCCACAGCAGCGGGATCACTAATAAAAGAAAGCGAAAAAAGTGGCAACACATCAACGCTGCTGATGCTGTCAGCTGTGTCTGTGGGACTGCACAAGCAGTGACAGAAAACAAAAAAAAAGAAAAAAATGTGGTCTGATCTAAAGGTAGACCAAATATTTCTACTCCTTTACCAACATGTAGTTAATGTGTTGCTTTTAAATTTGAGGATGTTTGACATTGATGTGCGACATGAAGAATCACATTTATTAAAGGTGGAGGCAAAAAGGAGTATGTGCCATCTTGCGCAATTACGCACGAGGGTCACCGCAGTATTTATATGTTTATGGCAATTAGTCTGATCAGACACCCGGCCTGAATTACAGCATGAACCAGTGATGTCCCTGTCCCAAAATACAACGTGTAATTTGAAATACAATACAAAGATGAAAGTATAATAGGCGAACACGTTTCTTCATGCCGGTTTTGTCATGAACAGCAAATGTCTAAGTAGGGCTGATGAAATGAGTGTAACAGTTGTGCTTAATGGCTGTATTTCGAGACATGATAAATGCACTGGAAATATTTAGCTAAATAAATAAATATATTCCATGCAGTCGCGCCATCCTCTCCCCCTCCTGCGCTCACAGAGTGGACAATGAGACGTTAGAGGCAGTGCGGATTAAATACGTATTTAGAAAGAATTTCAATTCAGGATTTGAGTTGGATTTTACAACGTTTTTATGAATTAATTATCACTCACTCCAAGCGCAAAATAAGGCTGCTGGATTTAATTTCAATGATAACGTGGATCTAAGGTGGCTATAGCATGACATTAAATTTGTGTGAAACATCAAGAAAAATCTGACTCCACCTCTCCACCTCGCCACCTGCGCCGCCACTTCCCAGTGTCTCCAAAATGTGTGCACGCATGACTCAGAGTTTGCTTACAGGTGCGCACATTCTCCCGCCAAGTTTATTTTTATAAATCACAACCTTTGCGTGGGAAGTGGCATACGCCACTTTCAAGCCCCGTTTTGTGCGTAAGCAAACTTTATAAATGAGGCCCCAGCTCTGGAATTTCTACACCATTTCTACCCACCTCCAAGTGGAGTTGTGCCCGTCAAGGTGCTAACTTTGAAATGCGGGGCCATGCTGACTGTGTCGTCTATAGACCTGTTGGCTCTGTAGGCAAACTGTCTGCTGGGGGTCCAGGAGTGGGGCAGTGAGGGTTACTGGTTATTATGACACACCTCTCACAAGGAAATGCCTCTCCAAACAGTCTGTACTGTATACAAGTGTTGCTTTTACACACACAGCTCAGTCACAGAGGCATTATTTGAAATGAAAAGGAAAACAGAATCAGGTTGTACATACAAATGCCTCAAAAATGCCGAAAAGATTATAAAAAGAAGTTTCTAAGATTAGACTGCAGCAAGCGACCTGATTTAGTAGAAAATAAGTTTTTTGTTTTTTTAGCTCTTGATTCACACAATAATGTGTACACAGACTTCCAATTAGAGACTCCAAAGCTAAAAGTAAAACTGCAAGCTAGTCTGATTATTTGTTTAAATGTTATGTTTCTCACAAACGAGAGTGGTTTAGCAGCAGGTTTTAACTGCCTGTAAGACTTAATTGATTTCTTAACAAGGTGGTGTCAGTTGGGTGGTTGGCAGGCAGCTTGTTAAATGCAGGGCACAGCTGACAGCTTTCTGAGGGTGGAATCATGTCACATAGGAGCAACTGTCAGAACGGCTTGACAGCTCAAAGCAACAAAGTCAAAGTGTTCAATATGGAGCTGTCATGATTTCTTTTGGTGATAATTTTAGCTTGTTCCCACATACGCATTATGGAGAGATATTTGAGTACAAAAGAAAATCAGCAAATAGTTTTGATTACAAAATCTATTATGTATTAAATCTGGTTTGAATGAGTCTGTAACACCATGTTGTAGTAGGATAAGCCACTTAAGGCTGACATAAACAATGCTCATCTACTTAGAAGTTTGTCTTAACTGTCTTTTACCAAGAAGCTGAGGAAGCAAGGTAGAGGATTTTGGCACAACTTCATGTGCTTCCAGTGTGCATGGAAAGGG
The DNA here is from genome assembly GCF_006386435.1 of Epinephelus moara. NCBI lineage: Eukaryota > Metazoa > Chordata > Actinopteri > Perciformes > Serranidae > Epinephelus > Epinephelus moara. The sequence continues at coordinate 32,921,045 of NC_065519.1, forward strand.
AAAAGGAGCCTGTTGGAGGGAGGTCAAAACTTCAGCGACACTTTTAGTATAAAGAACAACTTTATTGCAAGGCCATCTCATTTCGGCTTGTGGCATTAATCAGAGTCCCTGATGAAGGCTGTGGCTGGGGGCTGGGATTGCCTGCATATGGGTCTCACCTCGAACATTACTGGCGCCCAAAGGTTGGTGACTAGAAGTGCAGTGCTGACAATGGCAACAGTGCTGACAGAGCTAACAGTATTCTTGGCATTCATGTTAACTCACAGTCACCAGGGTGACCTTGGGAGGGGGAATGAAGGGTGGGGGTTAAGCTTCTGCAGTGACAGTGCTAACATTGCTAACAGGAACAGTGCTGACACAGTGTTAACGGTGATTAGCACACGCTCATCGGGGTGACCTGAAACTGGAGAGTGGGCGATACATGTATGCGCACCATTCTCCTCTGCACAACTGACAAGGCAAGTGTGCTGTGCAGAGTGGCAGCAATTTGCTAGCCAGTGGGAACATAAACACAAGAGGGGCAGGGGAGGACTCACATGCACTAACATGCACACGCAGCCAACCCGGCTACAAAACAAAGGACAGAGAAGCTCGAATTACAACACACGCAGAGGTAGCATGACTTCATACTCTGCTTAGGACACCATTATTCCACTGTATTGTTACATAGCAAATAGTGGTTTGCTGCTGTGAATGTTCTAAATGTCCTATTTTACACCTTTGACATTGCAAGATATGACATTTGGCCTTGGCAAAGGTCTGTGCACTCCAAGTGCCCTTCTAGTTAAACAGCATGTTTACCTGATCTTAGGTAAGCTGCAAATGTCAGCATGCCTCAACTAACTACAGTATCATTACACTGGCTCATTTGACCAGTGTTTTACGATGTGGCTGTTGCACCGTACTAATCTGTCTCGCCTGTCTGTGTGCTATCAGTGTCTCTTTTCGCTCCCAGACATTATCAGTTACAAATTTCTTTTTTAAATGTGAAAAATATAGACATGTAGCATGAAAGCGTCTGAAAAGCAACAATTGCATGAGTCTCGAGGTCAATGCAGAGTTGGCAGCCCTGTAGACCTCATCCTCAAAACCTTTTCCCTTGTATATGTGAAACATACTGTTGCAAAATATGAAGAACAAAGTATAAATCTAACCTCTGTGTAGCATTTCCAAGTATGGTTTTCTAGATGAATATCCAAAATTGGGTTATAGTTGATCAAATGTTTGATGGGCAGCTCTGGCTCAGGAGGTAGCGTCAGTCCACTTATTGGAAGATTGGCAGTTTGATCCCCAGCTGTTGCAGTCCTCATGTGAAAGTGTTCTTGGGCAGGATACTGAACCTCAACTTGCTCCTATTTAGTGTGTGAGTGCAGGTGAATGTTTAACTGAGTAGCACATGGCACCTTGTATTGTAGCGTTGGTCACCAGTGTAGGGGTGATTAGCTCTTCGGCAATGTGATAATAATGCTGCTCCCTATTTAAATGTCCTAGGCTATCTACTCTACTGGTGAGGATACTGACTTTTTGCCCGAAACATGTAGCCGCAGACTTTTATCATTATATAACATATGTAGTTGTGTTTTTGTGTTGTTCAAATACATGTCCTCTGGAAATATTAAAGAAGTCATCAGATGCAGAATCTCATGCACTGTTTGTACATTTTCCTATGAAAAGTAATGCACCAACTTTGTACAAATCCCATGTAATCATGAGCAAGTAATTCATGCATCACCCAGACATTTTCTTAAGGAGACTGGTTGTAGGAACTGTCTGAGCTTTGAATTAACTTTAAGTCATTTTAAGGTACATTGTCAGGATCTTTTTTTCCTAAACCTAACCGCAGTAACTTGACTAAACCTAACCTCCATAACTTTTCGCTTACTGCGTAATTTTACGCTAAGTACGTAAAGTAATTTGTGGGGCACTGATATGTAGGATATCATATAAATCGTTGTATGAGGATACATTAAACACACAGACTTAGTTAGCTTTAATTAGCTAAGCAACTACAGCTGATAAATTCTGAGATGAAAGCAGTCTTTTTTCTATCTGAAATAAATGATCCATTGCTTCAAAAACTTACTACAAAATTTGAGTGATGCTGTTATCACTGTAAACTGCATAGACACAATGCTATAACAAAAGGCCTAGGTGCAAGGCTTAGTGCAGGGTCAGTTCCTTTTCGATGGAAAACAAAGAACCCTGCAAATAATGTGAAAATGGCTCAATAATTGTCACAAAGTTGCTTTTATAAAGAGACACTCAGTTGTATTCATGAGTTTGCAGCCACAGCTAATGAGCTGTGTGAATGGGAACACGACATGTGGCAGGAAATATCTACAGCATCATAATACGTGACGATCAAAAGACTTTGAAAATCAAATGCAGAGTAGGATAACAACGCAAAGCTCTTGATGTAGTCCTGCTCTGTGAGTGGGAGCTGTAGCTGCTTTATGTATGTAACACTATGTTAACTTTTCCAACAGCACTTCTCTACTTTATTGATCCCTCTCTTTCTCTGCATCATTACATGAGCTGGAGAAGCCAAACGCAACGTTAACACACGTGTTTCTGCATACACATATATAGGCAGCACAAGGATGCATGCAGTCATTAATCAATGGGAGTTGTGAAGTCAATGAGGCGTTAAAAAAGAAAAGAGAGGCTGTGGGGAGAAAAACTCTGGGAGTTAGTGTGTGTCTGTTTTCTGCCATCTTAGTCATTCATCTTTGCAGCCTGTGTGCAGGATATTGGCAAGTTTTCTCATAAAACAGGAGATTTCTGTATGATTGATAATCACACATTTCATTAAATATATTTTGCTCCAAGCACATTTCAAACACCTTTCCCTCAAACACCTGAATTTACACCTTTTTGTGTGTGTGTGTGTGTGTGTGTGTGTGTGTGTGTGTGTGTGTGTGTGTGTGTGTGTGTGCCTGTGTGTGTGTATAGCTCCTTTCACACATGCACTGCAACCTCGACCTAATTTAGACACTACCTGGAGGAGCTCTATGTGGGAACGCAAGTGCTTGAATAAGCTGGAGCAGACATTAAGCAGACTTTACCCTTCCAGCTCCCCGGTACAAAGTCCATGTAATGTTTGATTGAGCCCATGTGTGAGTAGAGCAGGTCATTGTCTGGAAATTTCACAGCAAGCGAGTTGGCATGTTGATGATGGCTCTGTCCTGTGGCTGGTGCAAAACTGGATGAATACAAACATCCCAGGGTGAAGAAGAAGAAGAAGCATTTATACAAACAAAACCATGTAACCAGAGAGAGGACAAGATTTGGGAGCTTTTGTTAGCAAAGAACTTTGCACATAAAGTGCACATTTTCTGTATGCATTTTTTTTTCTCCAAACTGTCATCTGATAAAAAATTGTTATGCAGAGAAACCTTGCACATTGTGAAGCATTTTATTTCTGTATTGGTTGCAAAAATGTGCAGTATGAAGTAAAATAAAAGACAAAGTTCCTCCCATGCTACTCTGGACTGTAGTTACCTCCCTGGCTGTTGCCACTCCCTGCCCATTTCTGGGCTTTGGCACTGCAGCTACCTGAAGGGGCTGAGCTGTCCTCCCTCTCTGTCTCCACCCTGTCACTCTCACTGTATTTGGTCAACATCCTCTGTAACATCCTCCTCCTTGTCATCATCAGTCACCTGAATATCACTATCTCAGTTGTCTGACTCATAGGATGTAGACTGTGGCTATAAGCCTGCCACTGCTGATTTCGGTTGGCATCCACCTTTCTGTCTGCTATCTGCGTGGTACTGTTTCCACATACCCGTCGTTACTGGAAACAATGACAACAATCTCTGAGCTTACAACCTGCATAAGGCATGCCTGCTTTGTTCTTCAGGTGAATTGTTGTAAAAATCTACAACGGCTAAAACAACTTATTAACACACCTTAGAAAAGCCCAGATTCCGTCTCACAGGACTCTCATTAATGTTGATCTATTTTCTGGCACCACCTGTCAGAGTTTATGTGCCACATCTTTCAACCTGAGCAGCGACATATGCCAGTGGCCGTGTCTTTACTGATGTACCAATCTGTTCCACTTTAAATGAACTTCTGTGATATCATGATAATAATGTTCTCCTAGTTTCACCTCTAGGGCACCGATTATCAAATTAAGTTTGTTTTTTGTTGAATCACACAGTGACATACAACTGACATACATGTTTTAATGACAGTGCTCCCCATGTGCAAATGTTCCAGCAAAACAAGTTCACCCATCCTGCATCCTGGGCTCAGTGCCACCCAAGGAGACTCAGAAGACCGGTTTAAAGAGACCAAAACAAACCAGAGCAGTTTCCAATGTGTCTCACAGGTTATGCCACATTTTCTTCATTGCTTCTTGGTCAAACTCTATGCTTTTGAAGGACGAAAGAAACAAAGGTCGTCACCGAGATCATCAGACAAATTCGAGGAAGGGCGGCAGAAGTGCATCCTCCTGCACACTCTACCCTGGCACTAGCCCTCACCTAAACCAAACGGAGTATTTCCAGGAGATGAGAACGCGCCTGAAACGGAAAATCTCCTGTTGCATTCCATTTGTGTGAAAAAGACAACTCTAGACAATGTGCGAACTTTGTGCAGAATTCATATAAGAAAAGAAAATATGGCACTTCCACTGTTAAAACAAAAATATTCCTAAATTAAGACCATTCTGTATATGTAATATGGCTGATGTTCAGTGTGTCTGCGTGTGTTTGTGCACATGCTCATAGTCTGAATTTTTGATAACAGCACCTCATTATTTCTACATGGTAACTGCTGCTGTGAAGCACAATTATCCCCTAAATGAGAAGGAAATTAATGCTTTTTAAATAGCTAACCACCAACCAGAGACAGAGTATTTGTATGTATTTGTGTGTGTGTGTGTGTGTGTGTGTGTGTGTGTGTGTGTGTGTGTGTGTGTGTAAAAAACAGAATGTGGTTAGCACATAGCTTTACATTGTTCAGTATTTATTCATAGTCGTTCAGCAGTGGTGGGTCACAGCAGCAATAACTGCTGCCACTGACAGAGAAAATGGGAAATTAACAAATTGCCATAATTTATCCAAATGCCCTTCAAAACACAAACAAGCATCAATCCTGTGGAGAGTATTCAAATGCAAAGCAGAAATTATTTTTATCCCTGGAGTTTGCTCCACATCCAAAACATAAACCAATGCCATGACAGGATGTCACATTAAGAAGAACTCTTTCATGCAGGGGGAGCGATTAAAAGTTGCTTTTATCAGTGGACAGGTCTCATATGGCTTGAGGTGGTGCTCAGCATAAGATATTATGTTACATTTAGAAGAATTTCTGTGACTAACTTGGAGTATTTTTGTGACCTAAAAATGTCAACCTATCCTACTTTGGTATTGGTTTTCTAGAACAAACTGGTTTCTGCTACAGTTATGAAGGAAATCAAATAAACACAAGAGGTTTGTGCTCTAGATAAAGGATCAGCACTCAGTGAATAACCTTCTAAGCCCTATGATAAGCTATTATGGCAAGGCTTAACTATACAGACCAGTGAGCAGATAACTAATATGTCTTTGAGGTCATCAGGTGGGAACCTCCTTTCACCAGTGTTTCATCTAGTTGGTCCCACGACACCTCCAGGAGGCTAGACAGTGATCTCTGGCGTCCCAGAGACACTCCCCTAATGCCAGCTCTCACAGCACCAACCCAATAACCGCCTTTACCTTACATTACACATGGCTTTCTCAGCCCAAACAGCACTGCCACCTTCAACAAACCCAGGCTCCGTACATGCGAGCTCCAGGTAGAGACAGTGGCGATACTACCTTTCCTTAGCACAAGAAGTAATAAACCTCATTTAAAAATCTAAATGACATTACATAACTACACATACAATCTTGAAACCAGTGGTGTAATGTAAAAAATGTATTACACTTTGTAGTTAAGTATTTTTCGGGACTATCTGTACTTTGCTGGAGTTTATAGATTTCTGTCAACTTTCACTTTTACTCCACCACATTTCCTCTAACCATTTTCGTCACTTTGTTACTGCAAAATAAAATCAGAAGATTTGGTAAATCACTGGTCCTAGCTTGTAAGTTAGATCATAGGTTAATCACATAAGGGCTGGAGCAAACAAGTGCACTCAAAGCCACAGTTGAGTCTTGATTTCCGGTCAAGCCCAGACTGCATGTCAGATTAGATGCTACATGCTAGTGACTACATCTCACTCAATGATAGAGCCGAATTCATGGTGGAAGAAGGGAAAGGAGTCACACAGCAGAGAGGGCGAGTAATGATTCAAAGAGAAAAAGATTTGTGACAGGTAACTGTGCAGTGGCTGCTGTACTGTGGCGTGTCAGCCCTGGATAGTAAATTTTAATCCTTTAAATGTGAAGAAGTCCTAATTTTCTACAAGTGTAATGTAGGCACCATTTTTAAGGTGGTGTACATGTAAAAAAAACAAAAAACTTTATAATCCTCAGAATTCTGACTGCTTGTTTTTTTATTACCAACATTCACTTGTACTTTTATTTTCAATACTTAATTACATTTCAAAACTTTATAGCTTTTGATACTTAAGCACAGTAACTATTAGATAGTTTAAGACCTTTAGTCAAGTAATACTCTGGTAAAATATCTGTACTTTATTCAAGTGTGCACTTCATTCACCACTGCTTGAAACTGAGCCTTTCTATATAGCATGGCTCAGCATATTCTCATAGAACGATTTGGTACAAAAAATGCATGCACAACAGTTTGTATGATATCCTGCAAATTTGCACCCCACAAATTACATATGTCCTTAACATACAGTTACATAATTAACATAAAGTTATGGGGGTTATGTTTAGACAGTAAAAGTTACTGTGGTTCCACTTAGGAAAAGAAAAAATGGTGAGGAGGTACCTTAAAATGACTCAAAGTTAACATGGATCTGAACACACGACTCCAGGGGAAAGTCCTGGGCCATCGACCACCACAACCTGCCTCCTTACAAGCACTCTGGACAGCTTCCTTGTTTACTGCCATCAGCATGTTGGTCACGTGATCACAGCCTTTCAAAATACATGGGATATGTACAAATTTGGGTGCACTGCTTTTTGTAGGAAAACATACAAAAAACTTGTAAGAACAGCCTGCGTGGCTTGCTTCATATCTTTCAATCAGGATGGTTTTGAAAAACAATCTACTGACATTGCCTATTCAATATTTATGTTTTTTAGCATCCTTTAACAAATAAAGTTAACGAACATTGTTACCCTTAAGGCCTAAACATTCACAGGCTACTGCTGCATTACATTTACCTTGGCGGTTGGAAATTGGAGCTGAGAAAACTAAGACAATACCAGCTCAAGCAAAGTTGAGCTTTTTTGGTCATTATTAGCAGTGCTAGTTGATAACAATGCATTATGCCGTATTTTGCACTTACAAACACTGTTGTAACATGTCTTATGTTGGACATTACTGATATTTAAGTGTAAAAGTGCAAATAAACAATCTATACCACAACCTTAACTAATACTGATGTGTGAAGCAGCCATCCTTGGTTGATTAGGTTGGTTCTTCAAACTTTAACAGTCAGATATCTGACATTGTTTCAGTTAAAATTTCCAACCGGGAACATGGAAATTCCTACTTCCCAGTTCAAATGGAACTGGCCCTTAATGTCAAGGCTTGAGCATAGAGGCCAGTCCATGAGTGAGTTGAGGCCTCATATCTGTAATGACAGCAGGAGAGACAGGCCTGAATGCTACATAAGTCAGACAGCAGACATTACTGACAGAAAGTTAAAAAAAAAAAAAAAAAAAAAACTTAAAGGTTAAGTGTGTTAGATTTAGGGGGATCTTGTGGTGATAGTTACAGATTGCAAGCAGCTGAAACTTCTCCAGGTTAGAATTCCCTCAGTGTTTATTGAATAGGAGGTTTTTACCCAAAGCTCAATTATCCACAGAGGTCTCTTTCTCTCCAAAACAAACGGACCTGGTGATTTAAACTGGTAAAAACACTGAATAAAGCAGTTTCTAGTTACAAATCAGTGTTTATCCAGCACTGGTTGCTGCAGATGGGCTTCTAACTGCAGTGGCTGAAAACATAAGAATACAAAGACACAAATAGCTCTAACAAGAGCCAGTGTTTGCTAATGAAAGGTAACAAAAACACAATTCTTATTTTCATGTGATTATACGCTACGAAAATATACTTATTATATTCCATTTCTGTCAATATATCCCCCTATCTCCTCCACACTGGACCTTTGAGAATAGAGTGTTGGTAAGGTTTATGGATATGGATGAAACCAAAGTTATTATGACATAAGTACCAATACTGCTGAGCTTGTAGACTTTCACATAGGAGCTTTAGTTTTTTCTGTGCCTGAAAAGTAACTACATCTTCAAAACATTTTCTTTACAAAAGAACAAAAATCCCATTAAACATTGTACAACAACAAACTTATTTTTAAATCTGTATGAGTAATGCTTCACTCAAGTCACTCATTAACAGTTTACCTATTGTTAAGTTCATATAGCACCTTTAATTGTGTTTTCTGGCTGATTTAATCGTTGTGGCTAGTCCACTATGTGTGAAAACTGTAGAAGCTGTTGGAAGCAAGACAGATACAAGGAGTTTCTGTAATGGTCCAACTGTATGAAACATTAAGAAACAACACAAGAGAAAACACTTACATGCATTTGGAAAATGAAACATGCACAAAACTACACAATTATAAACACTTGTACCAAAACGTACATCTGAAGAGAAGCAATTATCTTCAAAGCAACATATCATCACCATCTGTCAGACAGATACATATACCCACATCTCTTTTGATTAAAAGAGATTTCCCGCAGTGCAGATACTGCAGGTGCCTGCTTCCCTGCTGTGTCATGCCTCAATACACAGCATGCACTTTGCGCGCACATGTCTTTATGTATGTTTGAAAAGGGTAAAATGGTTCTTTGCTGTTTTTCTAGCTTAACGCTTCAATCAATTTGACTGGAAGCACTGTTACTGTTTGTCTGCATGTCTGTCTGGAGTCTAGAGACTGCTAACGCATTTTGATCTGTAGGTGGTTCTCACGTGTGTCTGTGAGGGAGGGGGGATTCAATTTAGACTTCAACACTTCCTACAAATGAAAATGTGGAAAAGCAGAGCATTGTGTTGCAAAGGCTTACATGTAGTTTTCTGTCTACCACATAAATCTCATCCTGCTATTCTTTACATAACTTAACTTCAAAAGGGTATCCTGCTCTAAATTGTTGGTCTCATGACTCAGGCTAGTGTACAAACTTTTTCCCTTTGAAGAGTAATGCACCCAAATTTGTACATATCCAATGTAGTTTAAAAAGGCTGCGATCACATGACTAGTATGCTGACAGGAATACACAAGGAAGTAGTCCCAAGCAGTCTTGTAAGGAGGCAGGTTGGGATGGTGGATGGGTCACAAAAACCTGGACTTTCCCCCAGGACTTTCCCATGGAGACATGTGTTCAGAACTGTGTGAACTTTGAGTTATTTTAAGGTCCGTCCTGACCATGTTTCTTTTCCTAAACCTAACCACAGTAACTTTACTAACCTAAACCTAACCTCCGTAACTTTACATTAATTACGTAACCGTTTTAAGGATGTTACGTCATTTGTTGGGCACTAATTTGTGAGATATCATATGAGCCATTTTATGAGGGTATGTTGCATGATTACCTGGCTGAATAGGCTAATACTTATTTGAGATCCTTCATCAGGTGATGGCTGAGGTCCCATCAAACATGGACCATAAGTGATGAAGATGTACTCACAATAAATATAAACAGCCTTTAGTGACATTGACATGTGTTGAGTCACCCACTTTAAGATGATTTTTCTGGTCTGATAAAAGGAGAAATCACGCAGACAAGCATCTCCACTGCATTTTCTATACAACAGGCTGAGACAAATGAGGGTTTCATAAAGGTGGAAATGACATTCACAGTAATGGTGAGCTTGAGGAAAATAAAATATGGGACAACATTAAATTCTGATTAGCCAGTGGAGTTAGAAGCAATTTCAAGGTAGAGTTTGATCTGTTTCTATGATCTGCTTTTATAGCAATGTAATATATTTTACTTATTTACTGGTTTATGCCAGAGCTAGAGCCAGAAGTTGTAAACATTCTGGGCTCAGTCCAAACCTTGGGGGGTCTAATGGCACGCTCCCACAGGGAGATTTTTTTCCCCCATGGAAGGCAGCTTTATGCACTATTTTTCAAGCCATTTGAGATAAATAGAGTGCCTAAAATTTGAATCATTTGGGAAAAACATGACTGTTGCCAAGAACAACAATTACCCTAAATGTCCTCCACCTGTGATTACCATTCTCAAACCATAACACAACAAATGTTGGGGATGACTAATTTTCACTCCAGCCACCTAAAGAGAGGCAAAAATTGTCTGATGTTGTATTTTAAAGGTACATAACATAGGTAGGAATTTTGCTTAAAAAGCATTGATAATCTTGAATGTCTTTTGTTACACTATGCAGAAGTAGAGTTCACAGAATGAATGTTAAGTTGACAAATCTGCCACATTTGCTGTAATTGCAAATCAAAGATCCCTGACAATGCTAAGTAAATGAATTATTCAGTCCTCTGAAGTGAATATTAGGCCAACAAAAGAACATTTACTCATTTAGATTAGATTTCTTTAAAGGGATAGTGCACCCAAAAATGAAAATTCAGCCATTATCTACTCACCTACGTATATGCCGACGGAGGCCCTGGTGAAGTTTTAGAGTCCTCACATCCCTTGCTGAGATCGACGGGGGGAGCGGCTAGCACACCTAATGGCTGACAGCGCCCCAGACTAACATCCAAGAACACAAAATTGAATCCACAAAGTATCTCCATACTGTTCATCCGTAGTGATCCAAGTGTGCTGCAGCTGCGACATAAAAAGTTGTTTTGAAAAACATCATATGAACTCTGTTTTTAGCCTCACTGTAGCCTGTAGCTCTGACTGCTTCTCTGTGCTCCGCGTTCACGTGCGTGTGCTCAGGGTGATCGGTGGTGCACGGTCTCTGAAGAGCAGCAGTCTCGTCAGTACTGATGTCCAGATTCTCAAGTGCAGGCATCGCCAATTCCCAGTCTGAGCAGCAAAGACTTTCCTCACCCGTTGGCATTGCTTTGCATTTGAAACAACTACACCACCAGGTTTCCAGTGCTGGACTCCGGTATTCTGTGGCTGACTGAGACTCATGAGCTGCGGCGGCTGCTTCGTCCAATAACCTGAGTTCCGTCCGTATACTTAGGCTCAAACAAATACGGCTCAACAAAGAAATGCCATTCCTCTTCAATTTCAAAGTCTTCAGACATGTTGGGCTGTCCTTTGCTAAAAGACCGTAGTGCAAATTATCTTTTAGCGACTGTGGCTACCGTTGCCTCCCCCTGCCGTGCACGTGTCACGTGATGTAAACACGGGTGAGCAAAGCTCATGCTTTCGCTGGTCTCGCGCAGGCACGCACACGTGAGCGGGGAGCACAGAGAAGCAGTCAGAGCTACAGGCTACAGTGAGGTTCTTGAGTTCATATGACGTTTTTCCAAACAACTTTTTATGTTGCGGCTGCAGTGTTCTTGGACGTTAGTCTGGGGCGCCATCTGCCATTAGGTGTGCTATGCGCTCCGCCCGCCGATCTCCGCAAGGGATGTGAGGACTCTAAAACTTCACCAGGGCCTCCATCGGCATATGGGTGAGTAGATAATGGCTGAATTTTCATTTTTGGGTGCACTATCCTTTTAAGGAGAAGCAAAGCAGTTAAACAACATGTTCTCAGGTTTTAGTTCAGAAGACCCAAATGCAGGACTTCAGATAGGCAGGCTGAATGAAAAAAGGCAAGCTTTAATGTGAAAATTTGTTTCCAGACATGAAAAACTGGAAAGTAAAAAAAAAAAACTACACAAGAAAAACTAAATTTGGTACAAATCAAGATGGCATGCGAAACACAAGGGACACAAGCAGAAAACGCAACACACTGGGAATTATGCTGGAAAACTCAGAGTTTTTGGTTCTATAAGAGCTGATCACAGTCAGTCAGTCAGCCCTGAGCATGTCCACTCTGACATAAGCTTGGATTTAGTAAATTTTAAAAAAAAAAAAAAAAACATCATCAGAGCTGACAGGAATAAATACAGGGGCTGACAACTAAGGATGAAAAATGTAGTTAAAGATTTAAAAAAAAAAAAAAGATCAAAGACAGAGAGTCATGATTATAAGCTCACAATCTGATCCAGCAGTAATATGGTTGGCGGTTTGCACTTGAACAGGCATGGTGGTTAAAATACAGTAGATTTTAAATTTCACACATCTATTTGGATCTTTCTCTTCACTTGCCTTCTCCACAAATGTCAGGCTGGACATCTCACCAGCTCATTGCTACTGTTACAGCTGCGGATTCATATACCAGAAAAAAAAAAACACATCTGTCAGCAGGTCACTGCCTTATGCTGATGTTGTTGGACCACAACCTGTGGATGGCTGCTGAGGTTGACACCTCATTAAAAAAATGTCTTTCTGTCCAAAGTCTATAAGCTACTTAGCTAGGTAGCTAGCAAACTTGCCCACTGAGGTGATACAACTGAATGAAAGACAACACACAAGACAACAACCCCCATGACGTTAATGCAGACCTATAGATGGCAGTATTTCCACGGTGATAGAACTTTTGTTCCACTGACTTGCTGATCCAGTCAGAGACACTGAAGGGGAATGACAGAAAGCTGAAGGTATGTCATAAACCTCAAAAATTTGGGGCTTTTAATGGAATATTCAGCTTCTTAGCAAATTACAGTATCCCATACTGATGTTCTTTTTAATCAAATCTAAGTCAGGGGCCGTCTCCTCATTTTGTATCGGGTTAGAATGTCAAGGACTGCTTGCCACTGTAATTAACACCACCCAGCACACTTGGAACAGCTTCTGCCACTCACAGAAAAAACAAACTGTCCTACTAAGGGATCCCTCTTGTCACGTAGCTAAGAAAAGGCATTTCAGTTTGCTGTGAACTTTTAAAGTCCTGGAGCCATCACCTCATGTCACAAGTATTAAGGACCTGGGTAGCTTCTTACAGGTACTTTCTTTAATAACGTCACAGAGCACACACCATCGTACTACAGTAAGTTCTCTCTCTGATGCTGTATGCTTTGGGAAATAAACTGTCCAAACATTTTGCTCAAATATCCCTGAAATTATTGTGGGTTGAAAATAGTCTCTATGCTGGCAACTAATGTCAACAAATCAGAAGCGCAATGGACACAATGATGATCATGAAAATCTTAGTCCCATCCCCTAAATGAGCTCACATAAGAATCTTTATGGTCTTTCAGCTATTCATGCATACAGATATAAATACATTGGGAAACCCTTCTCCAAGTAGCAGATATTACACTAGCAATGTGTAGGCATCTCAAACGGACACACAGCCATATCCAGGACACTTCCCAGGGGATGTGTGTACAGTGGTATTTTGTACATTGTCATGTGTTTTCATCTACCTCTTTTTATGGATGCCCTCTGTAAAAAGGAGTAGTTCACCAAGGTGCTCATATTGGCATGAGAAGAATTGTCTTTGAGCCAGAGAGAACAACTGCTAAACATATAACTGTAGATATATCAGCAGAGATTGGGAGCAAATTCTGTGTGTGTGTGTGTGTGTGTGTGTGTGTGTGTGTGTGTGTGTGTGTGTGTGTGTGTGTGTGTGTGTGAAGGAAACAAGACAGTGGGTGAAAATGTCCAGAATACAAACTGAAATTGTGGATGTTGAAGCCTGAAGAAATCTGGACAAGAATTCTTCCCTCAAAATGCCTTATTAATATTGAGTTAGAACACGTGGTGCAGTTTATAGGGACATCCATCTCTCTCTCACACCTTGAAAGAGCCCTGTCCTGCAGGGGTTAGTCCCATCAGGGAGTTCTTTACTGAGCATAAATATTCAAGGGAGGCCCAGACTCTGATGACATGAAAGGATGTTAATGATGTGTACAGACACTCCTACTGGAAACCAGCTCATATTCTGTAGGACCTATGCAGCCATCGGAGGAAAACATTTGTCACAGCTTTATGATATATAAATGATATATACTTTCTTTTTTACCAAAGTACACCACCAAATGTATCACCATGCAGAGGGAATCATGCCTATACTCATGGACAAGAGGCTCGTGACAGCGCGAGATTAAACATCATGACGAGCTGAGCTGTAATGTTAGCTAGCTCAGTGGTACTAGGTGAGCTAGCAGTAGATGCATACCTCCTTCTGCACAATAATGGGGGTGGTGTAGTTTGCTAGAAAGATAGTTCCTCCATGACACTGCTCACAGCAAGGTTTGTGGAATATCTTGACTAACCAGGTCATGATTATTGGAAAGAGACACTGCTGTTGAGTTTTTCAAACGTATAATTTTGTCACTTTGAGCACTACAAGCCGAGTGCCATCTAGTTCCATTATGTTGGAGAGAAGCCAGACATCTAAATGGCCAATATCTCCAACACTCAGTAACTCACACCTAAACAATCTAGGTTGAGAAACAGCACTAAAGGTAAGAGGAAGAAACGTGTTTTTGCTTCAGGGGTGAAGTGCCCCTTTAAGATGTGTTGCTGCTTGACCAACATCACCATCTCTTTGCAGACATGAAGAAGTTATACTTTAAAATGCTTTTCTTAGAGCTTCTTCAGAGCGATGTAGTAACAGAATGCCCCTGATAGTTTTAGGATTAAACAAGACTCAGCTACAATGAGAACCGAGTAAAAGATTGGGCTGCAGCTAATGAGAACAGAGGCTAGTTTCATTATCTCTCTATTATCTGGTCATTGTGTGTGTGTGTGTATCTGTATAACAGTATCTGATTCTCCCTGGGTGATGCCTGCAGAGTGGAGGAATTGATGTGAAGATAATTGGTATTTCTGCACAAACAGCTTGGCCTCTTGTTTGTATTACATAATGTGGCACCTGTGGCTAGTTTTTGTATGAGTGTGTTAGCCCTCTAGGAGAGAAACATAAAGGATGAACGTGTGTGCACTTGAGCATGTGTGTGTCATGCTTTTGCTAAATCAATTTCCCTCACATATATCAGTATGTGATGTTTGTACTTTTGCGCAATTGTACTGGCAGTGTTTGTGGGAGTGACACACACAATCCTCAGATTACTTTTGGATTGAAAACTTTGTCCACTGTCACACTGGCTGAAGGGCTGAATAGATGATTTTTACCAATGGAGGGAAAATGGCTCTCTGCAGGACAGCTGATTGGCCCCCTGCTGAACAGAGGCCCTTAAAGTTCTACCATCAAATCACATCAACACTTTCACATCAGAATCAATCAAATAGCAGCAGCATCGAGACTATTGAAACAAAAATAACACTATAAAGTTAGACGGTCATCTACACCAATTTATACTCTATTCCACTGCAACACAGACTAGAAACTTTTAAATCAGATAAACATGTAGACTTTTCAACATCAAATTACCCACGTATAAGTGCGCCTACTATACTTGTCCTAACCACATGTAGGACAAAACTTAAGTCCCTTCTTCCCTGAGTAGAGCAAAATATCGTCATTGAGACCAAAAACTTCAAATAAAGTTTATGGCTAATTGGTTAGTTTACTGCAGTTTAAATGTTCAGATATCATGAGACTGTTGTTCTTTATTAAAGAGCTTTTTTTCTCAGCAAATATAGTGGTGTTTTTATTCATTTGTGTCCTTGAAAGCTAAAACGAGAAGACGTTCTTTTAATGATCCACAAAGGAAAATTAAATTTCTTTTACACTGTTGTATTATTTTACACATTACACACACACAGAGAGACCTGAAACACACATACATGCACAAACAGGATATATACACATGCATTATTAGAGATGTGAGAGGGGGGCTGTCCATGGACTGGCACCCTGAGCAGTTGGAGGTTTCAGTGTCTTGTGCAAGGGCACCCTGGCAGTGCCCATTAAGCAAAGTGGCACCTCTCCAGCTACCACTTCTGTTGTTCTTAAAATAGTCCCCACAGACTGAGTTCCTGCTGCCCCCCAAAAACCTTAACTTTGTAAAAGATGTGCTGCAACTAACTATTTATTGGCATTGTTTAGAACTGTATTGTAATCCACACAAGAACTAGGGCCCAAACCACAGACCGTATAAAAATAATGGTAGCCATTGGTTTATGGACTCAGCATTTCAGCCACAGCCATCTTGGATTTTGGAGCCAAAAGTGACCAAATTTAAATGAGAGGGTGGTGCTGTGGAGGAGGGAGCATCTGATTTGCAGACTGTAGTGACAGTTTGCAAACAGCCTGTCACTCAAGCAGTCTTACTTGTGTGTAACTTTAAGTCTTGATGAAATGTAATTGAGTGAGTTATATAAATGAATTCAGCCCCATATAGTTGTCATGAATGTTGAAATGAGCTAAAAAGATCAAAACCGTTTTTTTGTGTGTGGGGATTAGAGGGTTACACGGGAGTGGATTTTCAGTCCTGTCCCATCTCACTCCCACAAAAATAATCCCATCTCGTCCCAATCCCACAAGAATGACTCCTGTCCCATCCCGCTCTTGTGTTGTGTTTCAGTTACAGTAAAAAACAAACAAACAAAAAAAAAAAACACGAGAATCACATGACCCGTGGGACTCCCGAAAAAATGTCAGCCTCTAGTGGGGATTGACTCAGTTTTAGAGTCAGCCTCAAGTGGCCAGTAGAGGAACTGCAGTTTTTGGCACTTGCCACACTGATTTCATTTTCCAGTTCCAGAGGTAGCTGCTTGGCCCGAATCCCCAAAAGTCCTACACTTTGACCACATGCTATCACCCCCATAGGCTTTTTTTAGAGCAGACGTATTGACTTGTCATAGAAGGAAAAAGCCCAGCTGACACAAATTTCATTAACAATTGTTCAGTTCCATCGAGTGTCCCAATAAGCCAGGTCAGTGAACCAACATGAACATATATAAAGCAGGCAGGCCCAGCAATCAGGTTTGTGCAGCTGATTCCTATAGAGCAGGAAACTGATATGGTGGCATGACAGGGCAGTGGTTTCATTTCAGCATTTGGGGAGATACGAATAAAGCAGGAAGTTTGTGGGTCGTCCGCCTTGTGTCTTTTCTTCACCAATCTATGGTGTAAATGTCTTTAATTTCCTTTGATCTTTAATTTTGTCAAGAAAAAAGTCCTCTGCTATTTTGCATTTATATTGAGGTTTGGGGGTGGCAAATGCATGTTCTACATGTCCCCTGCAATCCCCCCCACAAAAAAAAAAAAAATCAATGATCTATGTGATAATCGCATATATAGTGTTTTAATACGCTTCTTTATCATGTAGAAGAATTTAATTAAAACAATTATTAGAGGCAGAGTACAACACGAATAGACTGATTGACTGATAACATTTTATTACTTTTATTATACAGGGTCCAATCTAACAGGATCTGAGTGTCTTTCTGACTTCCTGTACAGACTGGGTTGGAGCAGCTGTTGGAAACTGTCCGTCTTGAGCCTAATTACACCTGCACTTTCATGCCATGACATTACAAAATGGCTGCTGTGAAAAAGGTCAAGAGCCAATTAGAATGATTTGTCGTGCCCTAACAGGTGCAACAAACCTAACAGGAGAGTAAGGGAGCTGTCAGTCAAACAGGGTCTGTACACACCCAAACTAGCCTCTGTAAAATTGAAGATGGGCCAAAAACTGTTTTATTAGGAGGAGCTCACCATAACTGCAATACATTTGCCATTCCATAAGAACACACAAACACACAAGATAATAATACTTTCACAATATCATGTGCCGTCTGCATAGCGGTAATAGTGAGGCAATTTTATTTATATAGCACATTTCAAGATGATGAGGTAACATAAACATGACATAACAATTTAGTATGTGAAGGAGTCAGATCCTGGGAAAAAAAACATCAGTACAATAAAACGCAGAAACCCCTGCCCTATCACAAGGGATGGGCATTTTAAGTCATTTCATATTTGAGTATACAAGTACTCACGAAAAAAAAAATCTAGTGTAAGAATAGGAATGTAAATTGGAAGACAGAAAACAAGTGCAATTTGAAATTCATTTGTTGCACTTTCAATTAACCTATTAAACCATAAATTTGAAGCTAACATTCAAGAAACCAGCAAACTTTATGTTGCTGCTGTTACATAGGTTAGATACAGTGCTGAAGGACTGTCTCCGAGCCGTTCTACTCTCTGTTCATTTAAATGTCTACCCCGTTAGCACAAGCTAACACAGCAGCAACAGCTAACATACCACACTGAGCCATTAAATGCTACCAACAACCTCACAGAAATACAGAAACAGCTCAACTTTAGCTATGTGCAAACAGTTAGCCTTGTCATTGTGTGTGTGTGTGTGTGTGTGTGTGTGCGTGCGTGCGTGCGTGCGCGCGTGCGTGCGTGCGTGTGTATGACTGAACATTCACCAACTGTCTCCAATGTCTCTAATTATCCAAGTGTGTTAGTCGAGCTACAGATAGTCCAATTTCAGTCTGACTAAGCTGTTTACATGCATTTAAAAGTCCGGTTTCAGTCGGAATAAGCCAATATTTCGATTTTCTCAAGCTGCATGTAAACACTCTGAGTGATGCAAGGTGTGAATACATTTTCCTGTCTCTGACTTTAAGGACCGACTACAAGCAGGCTAAGTTCTCCCCAGCCATGTCCTCTAGCTCTCCCTGAGGGATCCCAAGGTGTTCCCAGATGTTATATATAATTCCTCCAACATGTTCTGAGTCTGCAACAATATGTTCTCCCACTTGGATGTGCCCGCAGGGAGGCATCATCATCAGATGGCCAAACCACCTCAGCTGGCTCCTTTCAACACCAAGATTCTTCAGTAATGCCTGAGCTTAATAAGAGAACAACTCTGTATTACAACACTCAGGACAAGATACAGTGTGTATATGTCCATGTCCATATGTTTTACTGCTTGGATTTCACACTTAAAGCATCACTTGTTCAGTTATCCCTCTTTGATATTCAATTTCAATTCAATTCAATTCAATTCAATTTTATTTATAAAGCCCAATATCACAAATCACAATNACGCCTGACCACCTCCTGAACTTCCTTCCACCTAGGTGGCCTGACATCCATCTCATGCTCTATCCCTCCTAATGGAGGGATATCGGGTGGGAAACCTACTAGTCCTCAGCTGAGGGCTCGCTGGCAGGCACACACCTACCCAGTGTTTCCTGAGCAACAGAAATTGACTATGCTATGGAAATGATTGCTACTAGAGAGGCAAATTCATCATCTGTATTTCTAATGTAACTGTTATTGTCATGGAAATAATCTCATCACAGTCTAAAAGAGGTATATGAGGCACGAATGTGTAATAAGCATGCTGTCTTTGTTAAGTCCCTCTTTTCAATAACTTACCTGTAGATCCTGAAGTAGTGTGCAACAAATTCCCCACCAGATCATTCCTTTGCAACCTCTGCAAAACCTTTCTGGCCACTTGAGTTGTGTCCTTTGTGTAGGTGTGCACCATCAGATCCACTGTATCTGTCCTCTTGGCATGCTCCAGTTGAAAGGTTGGGATTGCTGGGACATCTTTCAGAGCCCCCTGCAGGTACCACTTGAAGGTTTCAAAGTCCTTTGCATTTAAATGATTCAAAATGTTTAAGAGGACCTGTTTATCCGTCTCCATCTGTGCTACCTGCCAAGATACAAGGTCAAATGTTTATTAATTGTCATTCTACAACAAAGGGTTAGAAAACAAAATGCAGTTATAGTCCCTTCATGCTACAAAAGAAAACAACAACATCAAAACAAAACAAACAAAAACAGCAGTGCCATCTTGAGGCCGGTGCTACTGAGCAGGATGTTGAGTTAACAAGGTAACTTCAGGGTTAACTCTAGATTTTCAGTAGTATGAAGCTGATTCTTTTTTTTACCAGGATGAATCACCACGGTAACTTATGTTGAACAGGTACCCTGCACTAGAGCAGGTTACGTTCAGAGTATCGGATCACAGCCTGTCAACACCCCAACCTTCACAGCACTTCGGTCACAAAGATCTTAGTCATTAGTTTAATTACTTACCCACTCTTTATGGAAACAGTCCGGCATTACCTTAAATGTTTCTATGTGACATATTCAGAGCAGTCTCATCATCACCAGCTAACCTATATAACAAAACATATTCTTTACCTTAAGGTGCGGACACACCAAACCGACGTCAAAGAACTAGCCTCACGTCGCCCTGTGTCAGTTGCATTTGAACACACTACACGGACTACATCCGACGGCCAAGTGACACGTACGTTCTGCGCCTGCGTGAGAGAGAGCGGAGTGAGAGAGTGGTACATCCTGTCAGCCGAGGGGTTTCCTATCTGTGCAGCCGAGCACCGCAGCACCTCCACGGACTATTACATCCAGACGGTCCCGGTGTTTCCTCCTCAGGCTCCACTTCACTCAGCTGCCCGATAAACCCGCTGCTTCTTCCCACTTTAACCTGAATAACAAACCAGGGCTCGGTGCTCCGGTTGGATCCAAACGGAGAGCCGGGGCTAGCTCAGAGCACCGGTTAGCTGACAGTGCGGGACACACTGCAAAAATGAGACGCTCACCGACGGCCCGACGTTGGTCGACGGCCGACCGTCAGCTTGGTGTGTCAGGGCCTTTACACAAATTCAATAATACTTCCGTATATTTTAAGCCTTGGTTTACTTTTAATATTTGGAAATTATTTCTCGTCCTCTCTGTTGTAAGATTACAGGCTGTCGTTTACCTTTCACTCTGATGAAAATGACTTTCTGCTGTCCTCATTATCACTGTTTCCTGAAAAAAGATTAATGGAGTGTTGCAGGAATGAGTCCTACAACGCTGAAATGAGTTAGCATTTTAGCACTCTCGCCTCCCGCTTCTTTAAGTCATTGTGTTTTTGGTTAGATGTCTGAAATAAGGTCTGTGTTTAAAACAAGCTGAAGAGACTTTCACGTCTTGTTCCACCACTTAAACTACATCAGTAAATACCCCTTTTATGTGTCCTTAAAAAAGACGGTTGCTAACAAGTGGCTAAA
Organism: Epinephelus moara; assembly: GCF_006386435.1. Lineage (NCBI taxonomy): Eukaryota > Metazoa > Chordata > Actinopteri > Perciformes > Serranidae > Epinephelus > Epinephelus moara. The sequence continues at coordinate 32,942,080 of NC_065519.1, forward strand.
TGACACTACAGGATTTATGCTTTAAAAATCATAAGTTATGTTCATTTCTGAAGATAATCTTGCCAGAGTTTTTTTTTTTTAGCAATTATTTTTTTTAAAGTTTTCCATAACTTCGCCATAATATTTTAGCTTATTTCCATGACTTTATTTAAGTAGTTTAAAATGGGTAAGACTATATAGCGATCCAGCCATAGAATATTAAACACACATTTCCCAGGCATCTGTGAATAAGCAAATTGTCAACGCTGCTTACTTTACTCGCTTGTTAGCCATTCCTGCTACCTACTAGGCACACATGCCAAAAGCCCAGACCGGCACACATGGTCACTTTGCAAAACACTCGTACTCGTCGTCTTATCCGGGTCCGGGTCATGGGGGCAGCAGCCTCAGCAAGGAAGCCCAGACAGTCCTCTCCCCAGCCACTTCCGTCAGCTCTTCCGAGGGAACTCGCAAAACACTATGGTTGCTTTTTGGAGGATAGAAAACCAAAGATTCTGTAGATGTCAGAACATAATTGTGACAAGGCTGTATGCATTTATTTCTTGTAAAACAAATGTCTGATTCATAGACATGTCTGATCATTAATCTGAGACCTTGGCTGAACCAAAGTGTGCACGGTACCTTAAAAAAATGAAGGTTGATCACCTTCACGTTCCTTCAGTCTTTTCTCCTCCAAGTGGATCAATAACCTGACACAGTGGCCACATAGTAATCTGGACATTTATACTTGTGAAGATGTCCGGATCACAACACATTAAGCTAAGTGTTGTCTGTAAATAACCAGCGTGTTATTAGCCAACTGTTTGATGAAGGCTGAGATTTAGTTGGTGACGACGGTCTGACGCTGCTCTACTGTCCGACTGTACAGGAGCCTCCCACTCAAGCTAACGTTAGCTATGCATCAGTAGTAACTGGTACCAGCATCATTCAGAGATTCACCACACTGACCAGGAATATTCAGTGTATAATGTGCCTCAAATCTCAGTTTGAAAGTCTTAGTTAACCAGCTACACGACAGCTTTCTGGCATTTCCCGTTTCTCTCCTGATGTGACGTTTGCTTCGGGGCTGCGGCCTTGGTGATGACGTGATGCTGATCCGGTCTGTGTATCATGTAATACTAGTGACGTTCAACAGCAGCGCAGCGCTAGATCGTATGCTGTGATCCATTTACGTTGCTACGAGCAACTTCCTGTTTAAATTGGCGGTATGCGTCCCTGTTTGTGTTTGTACCATTTACGACCTAAAGATAAACAAAGATGGATGCCTCCAAGAAAGCAGTCATCACTATTGCAGTAGCAGAGCCTTTATTATTAGCAACACTGCTAGCTACTTTCACCAACACCAACGGATAAACAACACATACACGACATTCCACGCAAAACAACACATCATGAAGAATTCCCATAAGGCATTATAATGTGTACGAGTCATTCACATGAAGACTCAAATTTGCTTAACAGTAAAAATAATTCTCAGATCAGGAGCTAGAGCCTTCAGCTATCAGCTATGTGTGTGTGTGTGTGTGTGTGTGTGTGGTTGATCATTAACATTGTATATTAGTCACTGACCAGAAACACAACCCTTAATATTTACTGAGTATGGTTATAATGAATGTACTGTGTTCAGATACCGTGGGCTGATGGATCCATAAAGTGTGAACACTAACAGATCATGTGGAAGATTTTGAATTAGATTTGACTGGAACGCAACACGAGAGTAAAAGTTACGTTCCAGACTAAAAACAGAGCAGCTGATGACAGTCTGAACCCTCTGTGTTTTTAGGAGAGTTTCTGTAACCGCAAGACTTTTCTCTAGTTGATGTAAAAAAAACTTTTCTAACACCAAGCTCTGTAACGATGGACACCGGAGGCGTGAGAGGAAGTGTGCATGTGGAAGGAAATGGGTGAATCACTGAAAATCAAGTGTGAAGTAAAACACAGAGAATTTACGGCCAGTTTTCTCACATGAACAGACACATGTTTTACTCCTGTGTGAAATGACTGTGTTCTTATTGTGGAAACTGGCCCCGGGGCCCCGACTGCAGACGCTATATTGTTGCTGAAGTTTGCAAAGCATGAGGATACAACTGACGGAAATTGAGGTTAATAACTGTTAACCCTTTAACACTCAGTGGGCTACACTTCAAACTGTGATGAAAATCAAGTGCTGTTCTGTTATCAGCACAACTTTAAATTCAGAGATAATTCTATCAGGTGTTTTTTCTTTTTCCTTTTAAGGTCAATAAAAACTTTATTTTAGAGTAACGTGTTTGTAGCCTGACCTGTAACTGTCTGACATGCTTCAACAACGTGTTTGTAGCCTGACCTGTAACTGTCTGACATGCTTCAACACACATGGATAAAGAGCAGAGTCAGAAATATTCACACACACACACACACACACACACACACACACACACACACACACACACACACACACAGACTGATTTTTTTCTTTGGAATTGGCTCTTCAGGGAAACACAAAGGAAACAAAGCTCACGGTGTGTGTGTGTGTGTGTGTGTGTGTGTGTGTGTGTGTGTGTGTGTGTGTGTGTGTGTGTGCGTGTGAGTGCCCAGTACTCTTATCAAAGAAACTCTGTTCACCTGAGGGAAGAGAGTCCGTCTGTTCCTTCACACACACCTCATCAGGGTCCAGTCACCAACAGTCAGCCGCTGCAGTCAAAGAAGCTGTGAGTGTGTTTCTCTGTCAGTCAAGGTCACTTCCCTGTGCTGTNTGCTTAAACAGAACCAGTGTGGGTTAAGACTTGAAGTAGACGTTAAAGCAACGTTAAAGCAACTGAAGTGAGAAAGCAGGCTAGTAGAATTCACCAGAGCAGTACAGAGATGCTGTCACAGAAACACCGGAAATGACACAACTCGCTTACCGCAATACGTCAGCACGTCCAGCACCGACCTCTGATATGCAATATAAGTGTCTGTCTTGTTATATCTTGTGTTTTGTATGTATCCATATTATGTTCAATCACTTTGTTTTGGGAAAGATAAATGTTGTTCAGTCCTTTTAGACATGGCGGTGACAGACACAACTCGACATATCAATCCCAGCTGGTTGCAGTACACAAAAGAAAACTTCACAGTCTGTGCAGAAAGTATATGTTTGCTGCTGTTTTAATGTAGCTTTCCTGTCTAGACTTCCTTGCTACAGACTGTTGTGACACCGTCTTTGATGAGAAGATGAGCACAGTGATGCGCTGCACTCTAAACTGGTGCCAATTACGTCTGCCACCAGGAGTTGGGTGGAAAATAAAAGGAGAAATAAAGAAAGAAACTTATTGGAAGAAAAAGAACTCACGCATTACAGAAGTGATGACAGAGAGATGACATATCATGACACAAAGTGTGGGGAAAAAAAATCTCTTTTTAATTACCCTTCTGTGGTTACAGCAACTACTGTATTCATTTCAGTTAACCCAATACAGAACAGTCATTACAATGCATCATCTCTGCATTTAAACCAAATTAATTTCCTGATTGGTTTGTGGAGTATATTTTGCCTGGTATATAGTGGTATTAATTTGTCAAGCAATATCTTGGGCCTTTTATCTAATCAGTCTCCACAAAGGCCTTGCTGTAAAGCTCAATAGAGAAGACACATATAGAGAGCGTTGTTGGAATCACAGAGCAAACTCACATATTTAAAGGCTTCTTGTTAAATAATGGCAAGAACTGAGTGGAATTTGTGCAAAAGAGACCCTACTTGCTCGTATACTGCCACAGGTGGGTAGTAACCAGTTATATTTACCCATTATATGTACTTTTTAGAGAAATATCAGTTCATTTACTTTGCTGAAGCATTCACGACGATACTTTTATTATCTTGTGCATTTATTTATATTATTTCAAGAGGCAGTTTGGTCTGCTGGCACTTTGTTATCTGCACAGAAATAGTATTAGAAAGGAACAGACATGAAACTGTTTGCCTTGGTCATTTCACTAGTACAAAAGAAAATGGTGATTGTTGTTAGTGGAGACAACATACGTCAGCAGAGCCATAAAGGGTGTCACAAGTTTACAGTTTGTGCACTAATAAATACAGCTACAGCTAATTGAGACCAGCGGAAGTTCTCAGTGTCTTGTGCACCAACTGCTGAGTCAAGCAACGGGGGCTTGTTTCGGAGTGAGTACCAGCTCCGACACAGGAGTCTCCGCTTTGCTTTCTGGCCATAGAGACAGAGCGCAACGTGTCATAATCTGAAAGCCACGCCCCCAAAGGGGAAACGAGGCCCGCTTTCCCCTCACACTGTGCCCCTCCGTTTCCAGTCTGTCGAGTTTTCCCAAAGTCCAAATGCCGAAAAGTTGCTGTGTGGTGGGCTGCACGGCCAATAAGGCTAAAAACCCAGAGCTTAGCTTTTATCACCTGCCGAGCAGAAAAATGGAACCATGTAGAAGACAAAAGTGGATACAGGCAATAAAACATGAGGCTTCAACAGGGAAGAAATTGTGGGATCCTGACACTCGGTATGCCTATGTGTGCAGCAAACACTTTGTCAAACCCTCCAAATGTATTTTTTAGAATAACGGTTAACTGTATTTATGTAAGCTAAAGCATTGACAGTATGAATGCAACTTCTGTTAAAACTGTGCCCAGCGCTCCGCGATTCAAGCAGCCCATACCAGCAGTCCGCTCTAGCACTTCTATCAATCTACCAGCATGTAGAGGCATGTCTCAAAACAACAACGTGTGCCAGTAGTAGGAGCAGGCTGACGGCAAGCTGACAAGCAAGGTAAGGAGAAGGGACACTGAGGTAGACCGGCAATATTAAGTTTATCAATATACTGTTGCCTCTCTGGAAGGCATAGCGTGCTAAAATAATCCTTTGCCATCTTATTATTAACTAATTATTAGCTAGCTATAGCTAATCATTTTAGCTAGCTAGCTAGCTAGCAATTCAGTCGTGCAGACTCGAAGGCGCGGCTGCAGAGGCAGAATGAGCGAATGAGCGAAGAAATGGAGAGGAAAGCGGGCCTTGTTTCCCCTTTGAGGGCGTGGCTTTCAGATTATGATGCGTTGCGCCCTGTCTCTATGGTCTGGAACCAGTAGCGGGAAAAGCTAACATTAATGTTGGCTTAATTGCTTTCTTCTGAGGCAGCTAAAGTTGGCCTATATTATGTTTCAACAAACAACAGCAATTAAAGGCAACAAAAAACAGGTAAATAATTGTTATGTTAAATTTTAAAAGTAACAGATTGCTTAATTGAAAACGTAAAGTTACTACTCCACTGTTCATTTGGTCGTTCATGCAAAACCTCACCTCAGTGAGTTTGAGTCAAATACCATTGCTTCATCAGTGATTTTGGCATCAGAGACTGACACAAAGAGGTACCTTTCATGGTTGAATTAGGTGTTTGAAGAAAGATATTGGCATCTCCAAATATCTCAAATGCTGGTGTGCTGGAAAATATCACGTGAGCCTTTCAACAGAAAATCCTGAATGCTGCTCTTGTTAGCTTCACAATTTGTTAGTAGCACTAACATTTTGGTCCTCCTGGACCTTCGTCAAGAGTGTTCACACTGACTGAAACGTTAGTGTTACTAATAAATTGTGATGGTGCGCATGTAACGAGCATTAACTGATGCAGTGTCTGTGAACATCCAAAACAAATGCAGGAGGGTACCGAACACATCATATTTTGCCATGTTTGTCCACTGACAAAGCAGTACGATTATTATTGTTATTACGAGTTGGGATGAGAGCATGTTGGACTTGCTGCAAATCAATTTGTTTATAAGACAGTTAGCTCAATACAATGGTTGCAATGGTTAGTAACGGTACACATAGAAATGGCCGCCACTCTGACCATCCTGCTACATTGATATGAATGGGAATGTCTATTCTACTGTCTTTCTTTTTCTATGGTTATCCAATTGCAGTCATGCTCCTCCATGACTTTGTTCACAGCAGAATGGCTTCAGCTACTGTGGGAGATCCTTGGCTCCACTTCTTTTTTGGTTTTCAAAGAGAGCAACAGCTCATGTTAACAGACCACAGGGCAGAGCGCAGCGAGCTCCAGTTGTGAACGCTGGTCTGATGTCAATACATCAGAGAACCATGCTGACTCTGAACTGACAGAGAGCAGGAAGTGTGTCTGCTGTGTTAATGCTAATAAGTGTAAGACTGTGCAGTATATCAGGCATGTTCATGCAGCCTGTCGAAGAGAGACAGAAAAGTAGAGAGCTGATTCTGCACAAGAAATAAAAACACTGCAACTACTTTTTATTTTATATGGACATGACTGGTAAAACTTTTCAACAACAGATGGTCCTCCTCAGGCTGAAGTTGCAAAGTGAACACACCTGCATTTAATGGGCATATCATGATGAAATGTCACGCCATTATCTACTAATTAGCCTAAACGAGTCACCTGATATTAGACATTTTCTGTAAGATTAGAGACCGGCCACCTCTGTAATGTTGCTGGCTTCATGTGATTGGAGAGACCTGGATGTGGTGGGCTCTCACCTGCTCTGTGGGTGTCTGTGATGGGAATTTGGACTTGACATCTCTACTGGAATAATCAGAGTATTAAGTCTCTAATGCAGTCAAGTTTGATTTTAGTACATGACATTTTAGTACATCACATTTTCTTAAAAAGCCAAACATAATCAAATTATTTTACTACTTCAATTAATGGTCAATGCATACTGTTGTACAGTATTACTGTTTAATGTTTGTAATATCATTTTCATAGTGTAACAGTGGGACTCTGCAAACACTTTCTATGAAGATAAATTAGCTCCAGCAGAGCAGGAGCTAAAGGGTAGTTTGGGAGTCCAGCTGGCACATACTGTGAACTCCTTGATGATCACTGTGCCCACACAGTTAAAGTATGAAATCAAAATGTTACTTCTCATCTGAGGCACCTTTGCAGGGCAGCTCATTCCAAGTTGTATCTCTGCAGACCAGTGACTTTGAAAGGGCGGGGAAACTGTCAATAACTTTTTTAATTTGGCCAATCAGAAGCTTACAATCCTCTGTCAGTCAAAAACTAATTTCATCAATAATACCACACCTGAACCAGTAGTCATCCAGTTTATAATTCAGCAAATCATGCTCCATCCATTTCCTTTGTTCTGCAGATATTATTGCTTTATGCGTCATTCATAAATACAATAAACAGCAATCATAATTTGATTCTTTGTTGCATGGGAAAAAACTCCCCAGACTCCCTTTAAAATCATGCAGAGTTGTTGAGTCAATGGAAATTTATGAACTTTGTGAAATGGTAAATTAAAGGACAACTTCGGTATTTTTCAACCTGGGCTCTATTTCCCCATGTGTATGTGTGCGTATGATTCATGGGTACCACTCGTTCTAAAATTGGTTCAGTATTGAGCCGCGAAACGAGCCAAAACGGTAATGGGGGCAAATGCGTCCCATATAAAAGTGCTTTTTTTCGCCAGTGACCGGTTCAGATCGCCAGTGCTATCTCTGTAAATAGCATATGGTAGCGGCCCTGGGGCAGTGGTGAGTGTGAATGAGTAGAGTCAGCTGTCAGTCAGTGTTGGAGCAGAAAGGCGAAAGTTGTCCCCGCTTGGTAATGTAAATGAGTATGTGTGTGTGAAGTGTGTGTTACGCTAGAAGAGTCAGAGGACGGAGTCTTTTACGTGCTACCCCCTGGAGTGTTACCAGAGTTTTTGGAGTGCTCAAGTTGAGACCAGGACTCGGAGACGCAGTCCTATACACCTCTCTGAGCTTCTAGTTCAGTTACCCAGCCATAGTTTTCATAGTTTTATACAAACGGTGTCT
>NC_065519.1:32952758-32954754 GCF_006386435.1 Epinephelus moara
GGGGAGTTTTTCCTTATCCGCTGCGAGGGTCATAAGGACAGAGGGATGTCGTATGCTATAAAGCCCTGTGAGGCAAATTGTGATTTGTGATATTGGGCTTTATAAATAAAATTGATTGAGTGATTGATTGATAAACGGGCCTTTTTCCCGTAACGTTACAGCTTTCACAGGCTGCCTTTGTCGGACGGCGAGATGCTGAAGTTGTGGCTAGTTGTGCTACAAATGGATGCTAACACTCCTCTCCAGACACTGTGCCTTGCAGACCATCGGGTCTGCAGTGCTCACTTCTCCCAAGATGACTACTGCCAGCCGAAGAAGAGAAGACATCCAATCCCGAAACATCTCTTCCTCAAGGAAACGGCTGCCCCACAAGTAGAGAGAGCTACAGACACAGTGGAGCAAAGCTCGTGACATCACACAGCCCAGAGGTAAGGGAAAGGCTAAGTTAGCACGCTATTTACAGAGATAGCACTGGCGATCTGAACCGGTCAGTGGCAAAAAAACACACACTTGACACACACATACTCATTTACAATACCGAGCGGGGACACCTTCCGCCTTTCTGCTCCAACACTGACTGACAGCTGACTCCACTCATTCGCAGTCACCACTGCCCCAGGGCCGCTACAATATGCTATATACAGAGATAGCACTGGCGATCTGAACCGGTCAGTGGCGAAAAAAAGCACTTTTATACGGATTTGCCCCCATTACCGTTTTAGCTCGTTTCACGGCTCAATACTGAACCAATTTTAGAACGAGTGGTACCCATGAAACATACGCACACATACACATGGGGAAATAGAGCCCAGGTTGAAAAATACCAAAGTTGTCCTTTAATAATAATTGGTGCCTTGGTGAAAATTTGGCAAACATAATAGGTTAAAGCTACTAAAGCTCCTGGAATTATCTTATGAAAAAAACTATTTTATCGTATTTGCTGAAACTATCATTATATCCTGATAGTAGTACATGAGGCAGATAATCTGTGAAAAATCATGTTCCTTTGGCTCTTCCTTGTTTTAATGGCATTTGCAAGAATCCACAGCAAATGAATGAAAACAATCAATCAATCTGTTATTGTTTGTCACATAGATTTATACAAAGCACAACTCCTTCAACTTGTACACTGTAATTTACTCCTTTTTTGTGTCTTCTTACATAGTTGGCTGCTGCTTTTCAATCGATCATATTTCAGAATGGTTCTGGTATTCTTTGGTCTCAGGGTGTGAAAGGATTTAACTGTCCACATATCCCAACCCCATCAAGACAGCTGCACAGCTGCTTCTTCCAAACGTGGGCAGCACCACTCTGCAGATGCCTATGAATGGCGTATTGCACTTATCCACAGCAGGAACAGGACAGCACCTCACATTCCCACCGTCATACCATACCATTGCTTCAGCTTCAAAAATCACAGCTCCTCCGGGTTAAAGATAAACCACTGCAACTGGTTTCCACACATGGCACTTAGGTGTATTATGAGTTGGCTACACCTCATCATGGAGGATCTCATTCCAGCCAATGACCCAGCAAGATCCCTGCAGGGATCTGCCACGGACCTGCCTGGGCCACTTCACGGAGAAATAGGAAATTCTGGGTGGCTGGATCTATATTTATGCTATTTTTTCCAGGACCAAAGCTGTAGAGACTATCTTATCTTACTATATAATGACGAAAACTCTGTCTGTGTGTCTGTTCCATGTTTTTCTCCTCACTGACTTGGTCAATCCATGTGAAATTTGGCACAGTGGTAGAGGGTCATGGGAGGATGCGAATGAAGCAATATTACATCAGTTTGCCAAAGTTGGCGCTATAGCAACCGATTGAAACTGTAAGCTTTGAATGGGCATATCTCATGCCCCATATGTCGTAGAGACATGAAACTTTGCACAGAGATGCCTCTCCTCATGAGGAACAAATTTGCGTCAAGAACCCATAACTTGCGGTTATATAGATTTTCCGCCATTTTGAATTTTTTGAAAAACACTTAAAA
>NC_065519.1:32954852-33022433 GCF_006386435.1 Epinephelus moara
AAACTTGGTAGATATGTAGAACAGGAGGCCTCAAGGTGACTGGAGAAATTTAACTCTAATAGGCAACTGGGTGGCGCTGTAACAACAGAAAAATGCTTACAAATGGCTAAAATGCGACCAATCGCTATGGCTCCCCCTGTGGCCGAATGTTGGGTTTTTTCTAATTTTTGGTCTAAGTCATGGTATGGTATGCTGAACTCAATGGGTACAGACTAGTATAAGTTAAAGATACATACTGTGGATGGGGTACACTGTTAGAACTCCTGATCTTATATATTATAATCTGTCGTTGTTATGTTTCTTGTCAATTTTACCTTTACCAATTAAGTGTAGATTTGTTGAGCACAAGTGCTCTTTTGCAGGAACGATCTGTTCTACAGACGCACAGTTACACACTTGCAAACACTGAGAAAGCAGGACAGGAGTGCCACTCAGAAGGTCCAGCATATTAATAATGTTGTAATTGGCTTTGAACAAAAGCATCTACCAAATGAATGTAATGTGTTGCAAGTTTTAAAACAACCATCAGTGATTCAGAGCATCTCTTCAATCTTCCTCAGTTGTGACCTTCGAGTCTGCAGGTTATCATTCAAACAAAACAGCAGCTGATTTCACTGATTAGTTCCTCTTCTCTGACTGAAGGTGCGCTAATCAGTGAAATCTGCTGTCGTGAACACCAGCTGACAAGATTTGTGAAACAAGCTTAAACTTGGAAATATTATATGCGTGTTGTGTACACACGGTGAATGAATAACATATCCCTACAGTGCAAATGGGATTATGTGACAGTGGCATGAATTGCACACATCTTATATTGATTACAAGACAAAGTCAGGGGACATTTTAGTTGAGGTATGTTAAATTTCTATTCAAGGTTCAGGCTGAGGTCAGGTGAGGATAAGGGGAGCAGAGGCTTTGTACAGAAGTCCCTGAGAGGCAAATTAGAAAAAAATCAGGTTATCTTGTTTCTAAGTCTGAAATAAATTGGGGGGGGTTGTGTTTAGGACGTCACCTTTTTTCACATATTAAAAAGGGGTTAACTTAAAAAAAATAAAATAAAAATAAAAATAGGCCATTTGTCCCAGTTGATTTTTATTTTCACCTGGAAAAACTTTTTTTCTCCACCTTTATCAACGAGATGGAAAAAATAATATTAATAACACTGAGGATTATCCTGGCAAAATGGGTTTTTTTTGTTTTTTTTTCACCTATTCTTAAGTCCTAAAATGAGGCGAGAAAACAATTAAGATAAGGCTCGGAAAACAGATCAGCAGAATTTTTTTCCTCACTTGCCTCTCAAGGCTTTGACATTTATGGTGAAATTGTAAGAGATAAAAATTCAAACTTATCAGTGTAACTGATTAATACAAAAAGCATTTTGCTAGATATATTTATGTGCATACAGCAGATAAGCAAAAGGATACACATTTTAGGCTTGTTGATTGGATTGAAAAATGCAGACCCTCGGATCATACTGACACATGATTGAAAACTATGCCTTTAAAATATTGAATTTGCCATTTCCAGTTTTGCTGCCTTTTGAACAGGTTTGATTTCCTATAGGCATTGACTCAGAGTATCCTCCCAGAACATCTCACACATACACAATCAAAAGTCTTACCTACAAGCTGCTGGTGTCACACTGAAGAACATCTTTGTGTTACGCCATGCCCTCACATAGCTGCTGTGTTGGAATGTACATTTACTCAAGTAATGTACCTCAGTACAAATCCCAACAGCACTTCCAATGAACAGTCCAGCTCCAAAAATAGGAAATCAATATATGGCAGCAGATGTTAACACGATGGGCCGCCACAAAATAAATAACTGTGGTACACCCTGCACTTATATTCACAAAACTCTCTTGCATACTTATTGCTAGTGATAGCGGAATGAAGCCTCATGAAGCATTTTCTTTATTTTCTGAGCCCACTAGATGGTGCTCTTGGTTTAAAGAGAGATGCTAAAAGAATGGAAATCTGGTGTGTTTTAAACCTTTTTGTTGAACTAGGGTGACCATATTTTGATTTCCAAAAAAGAGGACACTCGGCCGGCCACGACATAGCCTACTTAAATGATACTCGCAGTTTACTCAAAGATGCCTTATAATTTTAATATATTTAAAATTTATATGTATGGATAGAAAATTCAGTTATATTACAAAATAATATCTCTCAAAGACAGAAATTCAGATAGGCCCCAATAGGGGACACATACACACACTAGAGTGTGGCGATCCGAGCCCGACGGTACCCGACGGGTCGGGCCGGGTTTGGTCAAAAATGTAGCTATAAATTGTATTCGGGCTCGGGTCGGATTCGGTCAGCTTTCAGTGAAAATGTAGTGTAAAAATAAATAAAATCCTATTGTCTGTCCTGTTTATTGCTTGGGCACTGTTATTTACGTGACAACACCTGAACATAACACACACAGACACACATTGGCTGTTTGTTTCTACCTCTCCCCTCGCTGGAAGTCTCGGACCTCCAGCCGCCCGCCTCCGCCTTGATTAAACGCTGAAAATAAAATAAAAGAGGGAGACAGGTTTTTCCTATTTTATCTTATTTTGTTTTATTTCTCCCTCTCCTCTCGCTAGAAGCGTCGGACCTCCCGCCTCCCGCTCCCGTCTCAAACACGGAGGTCTCCCTCTCCGCAGCTGAGCACCCACGGCGCACGCCCGGCCTGTTAAATAGCCTGTAACCACTGTGTGACACAAACTCAGTGCTTTGGTCATTAAATAATGTCGGGCTCAGTTCGGGTTCGGACAGAAATATGCTGCCCGTGCCGCACTCTAACACACACACACAAACACACGGAAAACCGGACATTATCATCAGTTTATAAAAACCCCCCGGACGCCCCGGACGGGACGTGAAAAGTGGACATGTCCGGGCAAAAGAGGACGTTTGGTCAGCCTAGTTGAACAAATTGCGCCATCTAGTGGGCTCAGGAAATAAAGGAAATGATTCATGAGGCTTCATTCCGCCATCACTACTTATTGCTAGCATGGCATTAGTTAAGCTATGGCATGTCAAGGGCGACATGCGTAGATTAAACTACTCAACAGGAGTTAGAATTAGTGCAACCTTAAATATCCACAGCAGTAAAATGCAAAACACATTAATGCAGTAGTAATAATAATCCAATAACATCATATAATAGTAAAACACTGACAGGGTACATTTACTGCATATGACTACTTTTACTTTTGATACTGCTAGAACCTTTGCTTAAGTAAGGATCTGAATACGTCTTCCACCAATGCATAGCTGCTGCAGTGAGTGTTGATTTAAACCCTGTGTGTGCTGCACTTCACATTACTGATTCAAGTCTGTCTGTGTCCGCACATACAAAATAAACACACATTATTTAAACTAGCAGTTGTTGTGATAAGTGTTCTGCTAACGATCTCTCTCTGTGCAAAGGTGTGTGTGTGTGGTGGGGGTCATTCTGAATCTAGAGAAGGCACCATGAAGGAGAGACACGGACTCAGAAGAAGAGAAAGAGAGAGAGAATTGTGTTAATATGACCGTCATCTCATCATTGTGTGTGTGTGTGTGTGTGTGTGTGTGTGTGTGTCCTACATCTAATCAGAGCACTGATAGCTTTCTGATCCCCCCATTTCCTCCTGCCACAGTCTCCCCCACACACACTACAGAGGACGTATTGGCCATAACAATGCAAGACTCATTCATTCCCCAGTTCTAATCACACATTCATTCTCTACGGATATCATCAGGCTTAGACGGAGAAAGAGAGGGGGGAGAACAGGAAAGAAGATAAGGAAAGGAGCAACATACCAATGGTATGCACCACACATAAACTCCATCTGTTGGACTGAAATAGAAAGTATTACAAATATTCAGACATGTAATCCCTTGTTAAGGCTCTTTGTGTTACGATGCTATCCTAATCGTTTGTTGTCGCAGCACTTGCCTCTCCCTCATTACCACCGCTGAGGTGCCCTTGAGCAGCTGCTCCTGGGGAACTACTTAGTTGCTAACAGATTAGACTGTGGTTGTACTAGACAACTTCCAGATGTCAACATGTGGTCACTGAACTCTACAACTGTGCATGCATACACTTCATCAGTAGTTCTATCCATACACATTCTCATGCACTAGAAGAAATTAATAAAGTCTGATTCTGTGTGTAGAAATGAGAACTTGCAAAGAACTGTGCACTCGCAACAAATGAGACCACTGCTCTCCTGCTCCTTTTGGCCCTCTGTTTTTGTAATGTTTAATTGAAAATGTTGGATTAGTGTTTGGATTAGGGAGGCAAAATAAACGAAACTAGAATAAATGCATATTATGAATAGCAGAGTGACAGAAACACAGAGAGAGCTAGAGGAGAACAAAACTAAGGCCCCTATTATCATGGTTCTGCAACAACCAGCACAAGCAACACATTCTCACTCTGACCGCGTCACATATTGATGTTTGGTCATGGACTTTCCATGTCCACATACGACATGCAAGGTACTCTGGGTGCACTGGTTGTTGAAGTTGTGGGACACCGTGTCAAGTTCTGTCTGTTACATGCATTGTCTTCTTTCAAGATACACTTCCTTTTTTACAGGAAATTTAACGTTTACATACAGTCTCTTTCAAAATAAACGCACTACCCACCAGGTTTCCCCCTGACGCCACCGGGCACCTTTAAACTATAATGGCAACCGGCCACATATCATGCCGACTCTAAAGGAAGCCATTTTTCGGTGGTTTCTGACACCACAAGTCACTGCCCAAGCACCGGATTTCGATGACTTCTGTGTGAGACCAGCCTCAATGTACAGTTTGCATACAGTGTCTTTCATAACAAAGTCACTGTGAATTTACTTTTTATTTTTAACAAAGGTTGCTCCCCTGACAGCGCCGGGCACTATTACACAATAACGGCAACCGTCTGTGTATCATGCCAACGTGAAAGGATAGCTTTTTTTCTCGGTGTCCAATGCTGACAGTCACTGCCCAAACGTCAGCATTCGACGATCTCGTAATGCGACTGGGTTGGCTGAAGCAGTGATGTGACGCAGAATGCACAGTGTGCACGACAGGTTCATTCAAATGAGGCAATGCAAAGCGAGATGTTGCGTCTCAAACTTTTGTTTCTGGTGCAACCTTGATCTGTATTTGATGTAACCATTTACAATGTGAAATACAGTAGAGTGAAACAGTGTCAGACTGATGTGATCATAATAAATAAGCTGCCTTTATTTGTTTCTATTATCATTGTACTAATTATCTGTATTGAACAAAAAAAAACCACACCATCTGCTGGTGGCTGCAGATTTGTGGTGCTACGTCTTCACAATGTGAAGCTCTGCAACATCCAGATTTCCTGAAGAAGCTGATTGTTTATCTGTTGTTGCTCAGCTAAGTAGGGCCCTTTGTGTCTGCATCATTACTTGTACTGAGACACAGTGGTACTTTGAAATTAATGCTAATGTAAACATGTTTAAACGTTAACAATGACTATACTAATATGCTGATGTAAAGCAGATATAATGTTTTTCCACGTTCACCATCCTAGTTTAGTGCTTATCAGGCAAATGTTTGTGAATTAGAACTGATGAAAATGTCATTAGTTTTGCAATACATAAACCAATGTACTGGACAAATTCAAATGTTAAACGTCCTGTGTGCAGGATTTGGGGGGATATATTGGCAGAAATGGAATATAATATAACAGGTATGTTTTATTTAGTGTATAATTACCTGTAAATAAGAATTGTTGTGTTTTAGTTACCTTAGAATGAGCCGTTTATGTCTACATACAGTAGGGAGAGGATCCACATCTATGGACATCACCATGTTGCACCACCAAGGAGACCTCTGCCGACAATTTGGCTCCTGGTAAAAACTTCTGAATGTCCTAATCAGAAATAAGGCGAGCACACATAAACAGCCATCTGCAACGTGCTGAGCAGCATAGGAGAAACACTATACTTATTCAGTGTTTTTACTGGTTTTAATCACCTGGTCCATTTAGAGAGGAAGAGACCTCTGCGGATAACTTGGCCCAAAGTAAAACCTCCTAAACAACGAACAGGAAAGAAATTGTGATCAGAAGAAATTTCACAGTCCAACCAATAGTTGTTGAGATATTTCAGTCTGGCCCAAAGTAGAGGACTGATGAGTCAACATTGTCATCCCTTGAGCCAATAGAATATTAGCATTGACGCTTTTAGCAGTTTACAATACTGAACACATGACCTAAGTAAACAACATGCTTTACCTGTCAGACAATGTGTTACACTGTGTGAGTTAACTTTACTTGTGATTCTATGGTGCCATGTAGAGCTGCGAGTAATGCAGAGAGCTGATTTGGGTGTTCAGTTGTCCAAAACAGGATTATAAACTTTGACAGTTTGCAGCCAGGGTGACAATCATGCCCACCCTGCATTAGAAAATACAGTCTTATGCCGTTAGCTATGTTAATTTAATTCCACTTATCAGAACACTGTTGTGCTCTTTTCAGTTTTGCCATAATTGGAGTCAGAGTGGGGAAAAAAATGAGTGGTTTTATTTCCTGCAGAAATCTGCAGTTGTGTAGTGGCTTGTGCGTGCGCGTGTGCGTAATGAGGCAAGTCTGGGTAGTAAGATAACCAAATCTGTTGTCCAAACACACACACACAAATGACCACACACACTCAATGTGTGTATTACATGGAGAGGGAGACCAAAGTCTGTGCATGAATAATAAAGGCTAAAACACACCACCACCAAACAGCTGCCTGTATTATTTTCTATGTACAAACCCAAACTGGTCCCCCCACTTGCTTCCTGCCTCTCGACTCCCATGACAACTTGACTCCTCTCCTCACCACTTACTGTCGCTGTCTCTCTTGTGTGTCAAAGAATGGATAAGGGGAGACAAGTTGTTAACATCCGAGCTAAATGACCCAAAATCCTGTCATTACATAGACAATGACAAAAAAGATGCTGCCTGGCGAGTGATAGCTCCGGAAAGTGGCCCTTCAGGTGAGAAATCATGTTTAATTAGTGAATGTCAACACTTGATGTTAAGCTAAAACACTCACAGATGAAGTGAGAAAGGGATTTTATATAGTTTTGGTCATATTGTGAAATAAAGATGAATCAGACCACAACAAAGGTGCAAAGTATCCATAGAGGGCATTCAAGTAGTCATCAAAACCACATACGAAACATAAAATACTTGAGTGCTGCAGTACATTGTATTGAAACATAATAGGACACTTAACCTTTTAGAATAGACACATTATTATTAGAAAATATCTACACTCCCACAGAATATTACTGCAGCACTAATGCATTTGAACAGGCTCATGCAGCAGAACCCATATGCTTCCAATTTAGGGAAAATGGCTGAAATGTAAGCCCTGTGAGAGCACAGAAAGTCTCTGAAACATAATTTACTGTCTGCAGAAAAAAATGCTTAACTTAATTTGTCCCCCCATGTTTCATAATTATAATTAGCTTCCAGAATAATTGTTATCATTTAGCAAATCACTGGAAGAGAAATACCATGGTTCTGCCTGTTTTGTAGGAAAACATTACATGAAATGGTAAAGGTTGTGTGCGGGGACCCTGAACAGGCTGAGCAGTTTAGAAAATGGATGTGTGCTAAAGGTTACTAAGTGCCGGGGAATAATATTATATACAATACAATGTTAATAATATCAGTGCCATAGAGAGAGAGAGAAGATGGGAGTCATTAAGAAGAAGAGAAATTGGCATTTTCAGCTCTGTGTGTCTCTGTATCTTTGTGTGGGTAATATTGACTGACGGCACATTGATTTACTTAAGTGCAATACATCATGCAGCTAAAATCAATCATTGACACGATGGGTGATCCCATACACGCCATATTGAACATCATACACATGTTGGCCCAGTGTGCTGCACTGATTCAGGCAGGAGCCTGTGGAGTTAAGTGGTTTTGACAAAGTGTTTACTTGTTGACACAGTGGGGTGTGCTCAAGTTTGTGAGGCTGACATTCACAATAGTTTCATTGCTAAATGGGGGCTGTTACTGAAAGCGGTGAGCTGTTATATAAGCTTTGTCTGGCTTTTTACAACTGCCTCACACACACACAAACCTTCACACACGTACCTTTTTCAAACGCACACATAGACAGACTCTGAGACAACAGGCCCCAGGGCACAGACATGTAAAAAAGCCCCCCACCCCTCCAAAATACTGGAGAAACAAGACACCAAGGACGAAAGAGACACAGTGTGCCAGCATGGCCATTTGCAGTTAGTTTATGTCTCTTTGCAGTTGTTTTGTGTCTCTTTTGGTTGTTCTGCACCCCTTTATGGACATTTTGTTGTTATTATGTTCTGTCTTTGTGGTTGTTTGAAGTTGCTTTTCAAATACTTTTTTATCATGTTTGTTTTGTTTCTTTTTCCCTGTCTTTGTAAGTGTTTTGCCGCCTGTTTTTGGTCACTTTGTGTCTCTTTTGGAGAATTTTATGCCCCTTCATTGTTGCTTTGTGTGTTTTGGTTCTTTGTTTTCATATGTTTGTAGCTATTTTGTGTTTCTTTTCAGTTGGTTTGCATCTCTTTGTAGTCATTTTGTGTCTGTCGTAGTTGTTTTGTGACTGTTTGTAGTCAGTTTGCATCTCTTAGCAGTTGTTTTGTGTCTCCGTGTAGTTATTTTGTGTCTCTTTATAGTTTTTGTGTTTCTTTTTGGAGTTTGATTGCATCTTTTAGTAGTTGCCCTGTGTCTTTTGTAGTAAGTTTGCATCTCTTCATAGTTGTTTTGTGTTTCTTTAAAATTGTTGTCTCTTTAAAGTCAGTTTGCATGTCCTTGTAGTTGTTTTGTGTCACTTTGTAGTCGTTTTGAGTCTGTTGTAGTCAGTTTGTGTCTCTTCCTTGTTGCTTTATTATTTTTTGTAGTTGGTTTGCAGCTCTTTTAGTCGTTTTGTGTTTGTTTGTAGTAGTGTTGCTTTCGTCAACGAAAAGTATGACTAAATATCATCGTCAACGAACCTTTATCACGTGATGAAAACGAGACGAGACGCAACGTAAAATGGTGGTCATGTGACGATAACTATAATTAAATATATAATGCAATATTGTTGACGAATAACAATGAGACTAAATGTGGTTTACAAAATAAAACCTCTGCTAAAATGTCTCTTCATTTTCGTTGACCAAAACAAGACAAGACGAAATAACGAAATAATTATAATGTTTAGTCGCATTATTATTATTGCTGTGCGTCGCACTGCGCAGACGGATTACAGCCGTGACGATATACAGTACAACATCACTCTCTCTCATGTGATATTGCTTTTATGCAAGAGTTCAACTACAGGTTAAACAACAATGCTGAGTAAGGAAATGTTAACAAAAGGTGATGAAATAAATTATTTAAGTATGTTATGTAGGTCCGCGAAAAAAAAACAGTTCCCCCAGTCTGTTGCCAGGCAACGCAGCACACACACCAGGAACTCACAAGCTACTTTGTATTTACATTGATCTGCAACTGTGTAACTTCGTCCAGTTCGGCTGATGAAACGTTGGCAAACCTGGATGTTGGCACGGCCAGATTCAGCTTCCACTCTCCCTCATCCTCATCAGTACCTCATCAGATGATCATTGATGTGTGTTCGCCTCATTTTTGCTCCTCTCCAGTTTGTCGAGGTCGGCTGATGTTACACAAACACACCTGGAGGTCTGCACTGAAGAGTCCTGGCTTTCCTTTTCCTCATCCTCTCCTGACGACCACTCATAATTTAATTCAAATGTAATTTTGGGTAAAATATCCATCTTCTTGGTGTAACGCTATAGTGTCAGTTTGCGTCACTGTAGCGAGTGTGACAGTTGGTTAATCAACAGTTGTATCTATATTTATTACACGGCTCTATTAAATGCTGTATTCTGATTGGTCAGTCACGGCAATCAGAGGTCTGATAATACTGTGTAATGACCGTTGCTATGTAGCCCAGCGTTGCTAGGGACGCTGCCCTGACAAGGAGATTCAGCCGTTGCCGGCAGGGCAGGGTGCGCGTCGGGGTTCTATTCCCCTGTCGGGAGTTATTTTCCCAGTATTCACCGGCTCATTATACATTATCCCTTACTTATAACACCTGTGAGCGGAGTGATTTTACTGTTACAAGTCACAGTGATGTTATACTCTATATATCAGCACTCACAGAATGCCTCTCGTCCAATCAAATTACTCGGTCGGAACTAACTGTTGTATAAATAAATATATATTTAGCTCTAACTAGGAGCTAATTTAGAAAAGAAAATTTTGGTTTGGTTATACTATACTAGGTACTTATACTATATTGACTGGGTATAGGCTAATAGAATTGCATTACTAAAAAGAGACTAAAATACAATCTTCATTGACTAAAACTAGACTAAAATGTCATCAGTTTTCGTCGACTAAAACGAGACGAAAATAGTCATGGATTATTCTGACTAAAATAAGACTAAAATGCTCAGACTTTTAGTTGACTGAAACTTGACTAAAACTAATAAAAACTAAAATGACAGTTTGACACAAAGACTAGACTGAAACTAAAATTAAAACAGGCCGCCAAAAACAACACTAGTTTGTAGTCCGATTGTGTCTCTTAGCAGTCATTTTGTGTCTCTTTGTAGTCAGTTTATTTATGTATTTATTTATGTATTTATCTATTTTGTGTCTCTTTGTAGTTTTTTTTTCCTTATTTGGAGATGGATTGCATTTCTTTTGTAGTTGCTTTATGCCTTTTTGTAGTCAGTTTGCATCTCTTCGTATTCATGTTGTGTCTCTTTGTAGCTGCATTGAGTCTCTGTGTGGCCATTTGACTTCCCAGCAAGATGTGTTTAGAGTTACTTCAGAGGCTCTGGCCCTTTCACAAATGCAGATGATTTAAATACAATATAAATGTTTTGTTTCTCAGTTTAGATTCAACACTGCATTCATTTTATCACATTTTATTTTATAGGCAGCTACGCTGTAGCTTATACCAGAATTACGAGATCATTTCTCAAATGCAGGAAGCACAAAGGTGAGTGTTAAGGTAGAGCAAAGTGCTAGCTACAGAAATAAATTGAAACACTGAGAGGAGATTTGTTTGAGTCAGAGAGTGAGAGGCAGAAAATTATGTTGATGATAGCAGTCATCTTCTCCGGTGAATTATTGGGCGGGAGACACTAGCGTGGAATGAGGGTCAGTTTTTTTTTAAGAATCGCCACTCTCTTTACTTCTAAGTGGTAAATAGTGTGTATGACCTGGACTGGATGAAACGAGGCACAATGGGTACCAAGTCAAAATAACCGTAAAACTCTGAGTGTGGATACGACCACTGCAAAGCTGCCTTTGAACCTTATGATGAAATGTATATTCACCAAAAAGTCATACAAATTGAAAAACCTTCCTCCTTTTTTTCCATGAGGTATGCCGGCATGAGTGTTTCAAGTCAAATTCACCAACCACTCTGGTCAAAACTTGTCATAAATCACTCATTTCAACTGGATGATTGCCACCTGTTCATGAGTTTGTGATAGTGGATCATTACTATAATCAATGCCAACAATACATTTTAAAAAGCTAGCTGGAAGTACCCAACTCAAGAAAATGAAAAACTAGTCTTTTTTTCCCCTACATTTTAATGGAAAAAAAGTAACATTTTATCTTAAGGTCAAAGATGTGTGTTTTTCCTATTGAGGCAGAATCTTCACAGTAGCTCAGCAACAGGTGTTTGAACCATGTGCATGTGAGCCAAAGAAAGTGACAAAACATCTACAAGTTATTTAGAATAAAAAATATTCAGGGGTTGTCCATTTTAAAAGTTGTTGTGGGCAGGATTCAGGAAAAAATCCTATTCAGAATGCATATAAAGACAGAGTCAAGAGGGCCATTTTGGTATCATATAAGAGTGATCAATTTGACAACCTATATATATTTCATTTTGTCTGTGTATCATTATTGCATGTGTTGCACTGGCTGTCAAGACACTGAGTCAGCCGGAGCATCAGCCACCCCAAGGGGATGTTTTCAGGAAGCACTTTAGAACAAGAGAGGTCCATTTGGTACACAGTTCAAATTACTTTTCACTTTATTATGTGATGCGCAGACACTGAGTCAGCTAAAACAGCAGGGGATGCCAGGAGAAACTTTCATTAGCTGCTGTCACTTTTTAAGTAACAGTTTGTTATGATGTATTTCTGGTGTTATTATGTGATTTTGACTTGTATCATTTTCTGTATCTATTTTCTTGTCGTGGTTATCACACACTGAGTCAGCCAAAACACTAGAAATGCCAGAGGGGCCTTTTCAGAAAGTTATTTTAAAAGTAGGAGCAGTCAGTGTAGCATGCAGCTTGTACTCCATTTTACTGACAGTGTCTATATCATTAAAGTATCTGTTTTTTAGTGAGAATGGTTTGGGAGGCACTGAGTCAGCTACAGCATCTGTGACACCTGGGGAAGCCTCGTAGAAAAAGAGCAGTCTGTACAATTATGAAAAAGAAATGAAGCCGGGGATTATTGTACCAGCTGCCAGCTGGATGTTACAAAGTTGAATATCAGCCCTGCTCTGGACTGAGCTACATTCATCCTCAGTATTAATAATTATGTTCTAAACCTTACAAATGTAAAACCTGGCACAGCTAATTCCAGTGTGATGATGTGCATTCACAATGATACATTCATTTACAATTAGGCAGTGTTGGCTGGCTGCAGTGGCAGTCAAAGAAGTGAAAGATCAATGACACTAATTTAAAAACATAAAATAAGTTTTTCAGGAAGGCACACAGCCAATAAAATGTAATGAACTTGCCAGATATCACTTTGGTATTCAGTTAAAGCAGTTAATTGATTTTAACCAGCTTTTTATTATAAAAGTGTGAGTAGTATGTGTAAATGAACTGTGGTAAATGTCTCTCCAGTGCCCAGATCTCCCTGCTCATCTCCCAGCTCAAATCTGCACCGAAACGCCTGATCCAGCAGATTTTCACTGGTTCTTGGGTTGTTGCTTGAACTACAGATTGTACTTTCTGCATTTTCATTTGCCTGCCCCCACAAACTCTGATCAAATAGTAAAACTAAGCAGCGCTGATCAAATATAAACCAATATTCTGTTATTGCGTCGCCTAGTTCTTACCTGAAATGTTTTCAGAAACATATTTTTTAAGATTGTTTGTTACCAGCTGGCCACTATAGTTTTTCCTGTGTCAAAACGGACAAGCTCACTCACCAGCGGGAGAGTTTATTGTTCAGGTGCGGCGCAGTTTTCTATCTTTTGACCAAAAGCGAATGCCACAACAACTTTATTCTGTTTTCTCTGGTAATATAGCACCAATTTAGTGCATTTATGTCTTTCTACTGCACCAACAGCCCAGCCCATCTTTCCCACAAAGAAATATTATGTTTTCTGAGTCCCACTCAAAAAACATATTAAAGTATGTTATACTAGTGCTAGTATTTTGTTCAACATGGTTTTCCAAATAATAGCCTCCGTCCCACCCATCGCTGCTTTCTGCTTTCTCTAGCACTGCTTGGGTCACGTTGACTGGTGCAAGAGATGGAGACGCATCAAGATGGCTAGCGTTAGCATTAGAGGAAATACCGGAAAGATTTAGCTATGAATGTTTGAGCCTTAGTGAGACCCAAATTCTGATGAGGAGACTGTTGTGCACAAAAAAATACTAACTAGCAGATGTTTTAGAATGATAAGTGTGGTAAGCATCTTTTGTTTATGTTGCTTGTTAGCTTGTAGGCTAACTGGCAGTGGCTAACACACCGTTATGAAACATACAATAATATCTGCTACTATGTGGTTTTTGCTAGATAGTGGAAAGAAGCTCCAGGGTCGAGTTAACATCCAAAGTTGTGCACTCTATCATGTTTGCTGTCAAAACTTTCATTATGCTAATGCTAACTCTGCTCTCTGTACTAACAGTCCGCACTGCGCTTGAGGTTTCAGGTGTCTTTACTGGTGTTGTGTTGAAGTCTGTTTCCCCGTCTATATGTGTTTCCTGTTTCCAACTGGCTTTGGTATGAGTGACATACCTAATCTAGCCTACAGCGTACGTTTGAATGTCATGAATCGTTTGATTTTAGGGAAGTGCACAGACATCTCCCCCTTAAGTAGTAGAATGTGAAAACAACTCTTTAATGACAAACTTTGCACAGACACAAGTCAGTGTAGTCAAGGTCAAACATTTTAGAGGACATCGACATATACTGAGTGTAGGGGATCTTTAAGCACTCACCAACAATGGTGGACCACAACTAAAGTGTACTTTCTTCAATAATGTTTTCAGCTTCCTCAAATCCTGCCAACGGTGTCTTCAGACAGAGCATAAAGGGATTGTCAGAGGGGGTACAACTGTGTCATATTTTTGTGGAAAATGTGTGCTTACACTTATATTTCATGACTTATAAACACACAGAGACAAGCAGTGCAGGTTTCTAATCAGCTATTTACAAGTACGCATATGCTTGACAAAGACTAATGAGAACATATTAGAGTGGCTGGATGAGAGGAGATATAATTGCACATAGCAATACATCCTCGCTTTAAAAAAAAAAACAAGTCAGAAAGCAGGTTTTCTATCATTTACACAGTTAAAATAATTAAGCCATTCTTCCAAAATAAGGTCAGGGCATGTAAATGTTGTCTCCAATTACCTGATTTGTCTGAGTGATGTAGTTTCTTCAGCACATGTCAACAAACTTAATAAGAAATACGGGAGAGAATGGAGAAAAATAAGCAACTGGAGTTCCTGGTGAGATATGTCAGACACAAGCACTCTCCACACATGTCTGAGTTTGTGTTGCCACTTATCTACAGCCAAAAAATACATTTTGCAATAAAATTTGCTCCATGTTTGATCTAAACACACCTTAAGATAAAAGTCTCAGCTCCTGTTATTTGTAGAATATCATCCTCTCTAAGCAGACTCATGGTCAGTCAAGATCAAAATCAGGATCATGGACAGCGACACCCAGCTGGTATATAGCTAGTATATGAAAAATCAGATCAAAGTCCTGAGACTGGAGGTGGATGATGTAAAACTGAAGTTACTGAGCTACACTGCACACGCATTACTATGTGTTGCTCTACTTGTTATGAACTCCAGATACAAACCTACAGCAGAGCGCTCAAAAAGTCTGTAAACACTTTATGAGGATGTGGATGCAAAAGATGAATGTTGACATCCGCACACATACCTTTGTATTGTTTATCGTTTCATACATCTACACTAACTTGCACCTTGAATCTGTCAAGGTCGTTACTGCATAAACACACAAGGCCATCCTATTAGAGAGAAATATCTCAGATACCTGTGGTGAGTGAGAGATTTAAAAGCAAAGGCAGAAAAGGACTGTGAGAGATGAGACTGACAGCAGCCATGTGTTGAGTTGCTGACAGTAACCTTCAGTTTAATCACTCACTCTGTTTCTTCAACAACAGTGCTGATTACCTAGCCTCACTGAGACATTACCCTGCAATCAAAGCATCGCCGCCCCATGATCTCACCAATCAGCTTTCATCCATTTCTGAATTATGCAAATTCACTTTCTCATTAAGTGGCCGACATCAACAAATTACTATCTGTTAACTATTCAGCTGCTGTAGGTGAGAGAATGTTACTTGAAGCCTTACTCCACACCTCTGACCCAATGTAGACTTCAAAGGTGGCTTTGAAATGTAATTTGCTCTGTCATGGATATTGATTCACTGCAGTTACAATGGCGACCCACTTTCACAGTATACAAGTATCATAACATCCACAGAAACTTCTCAAATGGCTACTTTCTGCTGGCCATCTGTATGCTCCGTCTTTTCAAACACTCACATTTTTGCCAGATGGCTAAAAATGCTTCTGTTTTAATCCTTACCTCAAAAGCAGTCTATCCGAGCTCACTCGTTGGCTTGCCTGACAAACTCATGTCCTGTCTTTATAAGAAATTCAGTGTCAGACTAGCCAAGTGAGCTGTGACAGTGTTTCTATGCCATAGCTCTGTCATTTTTTCCCTTTATTATGGGTGTAAGTCTGACAGAGCTGACTTTGAGTAACCAAAGTTAGATGTTGCAGAACTGTCATGTCGCTGCTGTTGTCTTGAGTCCGACACATCTGTGTCACACTTAAATCTCAGATGTATTTGTCATTCAGCATTGGGCTCTCGTGTGGTTTATGTGTTGATGGCTGTATCTAGCCTGTGAGACAGACAGACTAAACAAATGAAAGTCCATCGAGGCAAACTTCCAACCCAACTGCCAGAATAAATGTTGGCATTTTACATTTCTGCAAAACACAGATATTTTAAATTTGTGCATTTTGTATGGAGTAAATAAGTTCCAACTTTCCATTTCTTTACATTTCAGTTTTTAATTTCATGTTGTAACAATGCTATGTTTAATATGTGATAAGGTTTAGGGCTCTAGTTTCGCAGACCGGGCGCAGCAGAGGCGCAGCGCACCTGCGCTTCACCAACTGGGTGTGGCCAGGAGGATTTTGTAAGTTTGGCACACCGTGCGCCCTGGCGCAGCTACTCCTCTATCCCACCTCCGCCCCTCCTACCGGTGCAAGTCGGAAAGAGGGAGGAGAGAAGGCGTGGAGTGGGTTTTACACAGCCCATTCACATCACACCAATCAAATGAGCCCCTCTCCTCGCCCTTAAATGCGCCGCACGAAGGCGTAATGAGAGTTTACTCAATTTGCCATGGCAGAAGAGAGCAGCAGCGTCAGACGGCCAAACTTCTCCTAGGAAGGAAACTGATGTTTTGGTCCGGGAGGTCCAAGCTCGCAGTGTCCAAGCTCGCAGTGTCCAAATATACGGAACTGCGAGCAGACCTCCACGGGCTGATGATGCAAAGGTAGCCTGGGAGGAGGTCACCACAATTGTAAATCAATGTTGCGTTTCTCTCGTGCGCGCGCGCTCTCTCTTTCTCTCTCGCAGTCTCACTCTGTTTCTTTTCTTTTGACTTTTCTAAGATGACAGATGCTGAATATATACTCCCTATCTGATGCTGTGGCTGTTTGTGGTTGGCTGAGAGGGATGTGAACTCATTAGTTTGCAGCTGTGTTAATCAAATCAGGTTGGGTTTCCATTACGCGTGCCAAACGTGCCAAACGGTGCCAATCCCCTTTGATCTGACATCAGATGTGACGGGACAGTCGATATAGAGATACATTTATGTGCTGATTGCAGATAGTTGCATTGAATAGTGTTTTTTTGGGTATTTATTGCATTGTTAATGTGCCTGACATTCTGGAAACCTGCCTGTGAGGTTTTGGTGACGTGTGCGCACTGTCCGCCGGTCAGCCACACTTCGGCTTACACCGGCTGCGCTCCCCCTGCGTTGACAGTAGACGTGGTTTCAGTTGGCGAGCTTTTAGCGCACCTTCGGCGAAGCCTTTTGGCACGAAACTGTCACTGCGCCAAGCTGGATCTGTGGACACCTCCCCCTGCTGCGCCGCCACACCCATCTCAGCGCACCTCGGTCTGCCAAACTACCAAACTGAGCGCCTCGGGTTGCGCTGCTCGAAACTAGCTCTGCGTGGAGTTCGCCACCCTGCGCTGCGCCGGGAAACTAGAGCCCTTAGGCACAAAACCAATTCGCTGGGGTTGGTAAATATCATGCGTTGACCTAAAATACTGGAATGGCTAGAAATGTTGCAACCTCTCTTTTAAAAATTGCCTGCTTTTGGCACTACAAACACAGTGTGAAATGTCCCAGCCTCTCATTTAATATCCACAAATATCCATAAACATGGCTGGAAATGTCCCAGGCTGTTGTTAAAAAAAATAATTGCTGTCATTGTGTGTTGGTCTTGAAAGGTGGTCTGCTGAGGGTACAATTTCCACGGGCTCACCAAAATTGGACAATAGAAAGATAAAAAATCGTTGCCTGGTCTCGATTTCTGCTGCAACATTTAGATGGTAGGGTACAAATTTGGCATTAACATGAAAGCATGGATCCATCCTGCCTTGTAACAACGGTTCGGGCTCCTGGTGGTGGTGGTGTAATTGTGTGGGGGATATTTTCTTGGCAGACTGTGGGCCTTAGCACCAACTGAGCACCGTTTAAACACCACAACCTACCTGAGTATTGCTGACCGTGTCCATCCCTATAGGACCACAGTATAACTCATATACCCAGAGCTCAAATCATCTTAAACTGGTTCCTTGAACATGACAATGAGTTCACTGTACTCCAATGGCCTCCATAGTCACCAGATCTCAATCCAATAGAGCACCTTCG
Organism: Epinephelus moara; assembly: GCF_006386435.1. Lineage (NCBI taxonomy): Eukaryota > Metazoa > Chordata > Actinopteri > Perciformes > Serranidae > Epinephelus > Epinephelus moara. The sequence continues at coordinate 32,973,060 of NC_065519.1, forward strand.
GGATGTGGTGTAATGGGAGATTCACATCATGGATGTACAGCCAACAAATCTGCAAATCATGTCAATATGGACCACAATCTCTGAAGAATGTTTCCAGCACCTTGTTGAATCTATGCCACTAAGTATTAAGGCAGTTCTGAAGGCAAAAGGGATCCAACCTGGTACTAGCAAGGTGTATCTAATAAAGTGGCCGGTAACTTGAACTATGTCAAGAAATTAATAAATGTTGATATGATACATATGAAACGTCCAAATGTAACATATCAGTGGTTTGCAGAAACGCACAATGCAAAGATTTTTTTCTGGGGACTGGGCTGAAACTTCAGGTTCCTCACTAACACCCAAAAGGAGCACTGGAATTCTTTATCCAGTACTTTACCAGTCATAGGTTCATATTGATGAACAGGTCCCAACCCATACTCTCATCATACACAGTGCAACCTATGAACCCCAGAGGAACCAAAAACCCTTCTTTGCATGACATTGTGGATCAAGTTTTGAGAGCGGAACTTTAGAACATACCCTTTTCCCATGATCCTTGAATGCTGCAGTAAAATAAAGTAAATTAAATAATTAAATAATCATTATTAACCAAACTTCTTAACTTTTTGTAATCAGGTCATGGCAACCACAGACTATATAACCATCCTGGGGATCCCTAGGGTTAAAAAAGTATTCTTTCATAAACTTAAGTGTCTGGCTACTGGAAAAAATTGCCCTGTTGGTGACATTAAATAAAAGATCAGGGATCACCAAAGATATAAGGATTATCCTTTCTGGATCATTCAATTCTGAGAACCTGGGCACACTACATCTGCTGATAAAGGCAGTGAGATGCAGTTGGAAAAACCAAGACAATCTAGTAAGTGGACTCTGGATTAAGATTTTTGTGTCGAATGCAACAGTTGTCAAGATGTTTCATTCAGGACCAAAGTGTTGCATTGAAAATCTAATACAAGGAGTTACCTACCATCATTGGCAACCTCTGCAACATGCTTCGAAACAAAGAGTAGGGCCTGGTACCATCGAACTAAGATGTGAAAAAGGAGGAGTTTCATTGTAGAATCCTGAAACTTCAAAGACAATTTCACAGCAGGATTTAGGATGCAATATAGTCTGGGGGCCCTGATGGCAGTATTTTTAGCAAAGAAGGTGCACTGCTACACAACTAACTGACAAAATCTGCAACAATGAGTCACAGACCTTCTTCACGTAGAAAATGCCAAATTTTCTTAGGCAGACCCTTAGACGGTTATACTCTCGATTTGTTTTCTTGGTCAGTGCTTATGGGGAAGTAACCGAAAGGACAGAGGAGACAGAAGGAGAGGAGGGAACAACATTGTTAGTACAGGATGCGTGCCTTTGTCCAGCGGCCAAAACGACACCCTGATTAACAGTTAACCTTTAACACTAAAGCAAAGTCAAACAGCAAAATATCGTGTGATTCTGTGAGCCAGGCTTGATGCCAGACAGCTCTGAAAACACCCAGGTTCCATTTAAACTCTGAGCCAGGTTGAGGCAGAAAGGTCACAGCACACACACAGACAGACGCACAGCCATGTACACACGCCCTCGCACAGTGTCACACATACAACTGTGTAACATTGTGAGCAAAACGGTTGGAAGAGTGAGAGAGAAGTAATTGTGGTGCTTTCTTAGAAAACTGGATTTAAAAAGGTCAGGTAGACAAAGTCACGCTGTGTGTGCTCTTTGTGTGTGTGCTTCAATAGCATTTAAGTAAGAAAGTAAAGTAAAAAAGCACGACTGCACACTATCTCAATTGTTGTATCTTGACTATATCATATCAAGGTCTGAAACTTTATATATACTGGCTTCAGTTTTGATTTTTGTGGAAGCTTATATGCCAGCCAGAGTTCTCTTCCAGGCATCCAAAGCTGTAGTAAAGTGCTGGCAAACACACTGGTGATGATGTGATTTTATTATTTTTCATAACCAGATGGAGACACAGCTGGCTCCTGGACACAACAGCCTTATTAAACACATTTTATTACTCTTGCTTCACAAATTATGAAACATCTCATTAGCTAAAATACCATTGCTTGGGTTGTAATATCACGCATAGGACATATTCTGGCACACATACGTCTGCAGTACTGCCATTGTTCTCATGCCATAGCACACACAAGACATATACTGAGGTATAGTAAAGTGTCAGCTGGCTTACAATGGCACATAAAACTTACATTTTAACCAATGAGAAAAGAAAAAATCAAAGAAGTTAACTGGTAGTTTGCAATATTGGGGAAACATTTTCCTAACAACAATGACAGTTTCAGTCCTCCCATGCACACAAACTCATTTCACAGATACATGAACATCCAAGAGAGCTCATTAATTAAAGGTTCAGTATGTGACATTCACAGCATTATTACATCAGTAAAACACTATTTGCAATGTAAAGATATAATGGAGTAATGGTATCCTGAGCAGAGAATGAGAAACACACTCCCTGTGTAACGTGTTGTAATCAAACGGCTCTCTGTGGTTTGTTGTGGTAGGCTGGTACGGCCATGCCTGCCTGTCTGCATGGAGTGTATCCCACTGGCGAGCTCATTGCCGCCGCTTTGCATTGCACTCATACAGCTGTTATCATGAATATGTGGACGTTGTCGTCCCCGATGCATAGCACCTACCCTCTGGATCCCCCCTAGGTAACACCGTAAGCTCTGTCAGCACTGTTAGCATTGAAGCTGCTAGCCACTAGCTCAGCCACCTCCATATTTAGAACCACGTCCAGGTAACTTATACACTGAATTTTGCATAGAGCCAATTTATAGTAAATAGACACTGTAGTGCTGAATGACTACTTGTTTTTAAATCAAAATTAAAGATTTGACAGTGTACAACTTTCACATCAAAAGAGCTAGTTTATATCATTAACAGCATAACAATTTGGGCAACTGAAAGTTTAAGCCAGAAACTGTCAAATTCGGAAAAAAATGGCCACTAGTGACACTTAACTGTAGCTAATTAATGTCAATTCCAGGTTGGCATGAACAAAATGAAAAGCCTTGGTTGGACTATTAACATGCAGCTGAAGATGGTTTTGTCAAAGACGAAAGGGCACTCTATTTAAATTTAATGTCTAAAAAAATATGGAGTGGACTGTGTCATTTTGTTGTTCGCCTACCTGCAGGTAGCTGGTAACTCAGTAATTGTTGGAATCATCCAGTTTGACTTTCAGACGCATTGTGCCATCGTCTTAAGCTTATTACCTTTAAAGCCTGGTCCTGGAAGTCTGTCAAGCTAACAGTAGCAATGTAGCTACAGTGCACATTAGGGCTGGGCGGTATGACAAAATTTTCATATCACGGTTTTAAGAAAAAATCATATCGGTTTCACGGTATTTCACGGTATTTTGCTCAGGTTCAGCCAACTTGACATGCTGCTGTGACGGTATTTTGCTCAGGTTCAGCCAACTTGACATGCTGCTGTGTTGTGCTATGGCCTATTCAAGTGTCGGTGTTGCACCGAAATCTGTGACCGTCAGAATCTGTGACCGCTGTACAGCCATTAGAATATGTGACCTCTGTGTTTCTATCTCTGTGATGATCCCAAATACAAATATATGTGTCCATATTAATGTGAGAGGATGACAGAAGGATTGAAAACAGTTATTTTGAGGTTTAAACTCATTATTATGCAAATTCAGTTGAACTTTGAAATGAAAATACATCTGTCCAAATATTGAGGCAATAACAGAGCACCTGTGTTGATGTTTACTCATTTATTAAACAGTGCATACATTATCACACAAAATGTTGTTATAATAAAAGTAATTTACAACATCTACCTTAAGGCTATCTACTTTCCATTGCCATCGTTGATGGCCACACACACGCAGACAATGTGCAACATCGCCCCCTGCGGTCACAGATTCTGACGGTCACAGATTTCGGTGCAACACCTGAATTTGTTATTTACCTGACAACGCCGGAACAGAACACACGCTCTGCTCCATTCATTTGGGCTCCACTGACTGCGTACGGAAGCCACACATAGAGAAGCCAGCGGGGTTGTTTACCATTTGCCGAGCCGAGAGGCTGCATGTAGGCTGCATGAAATGTTAAAGCATTTTCCACCTAAGTTATTACATATATTTGAGTTATCTACAAGTTTACTGTACTGTTTGTCATCTACTCGCTTTCAAATGTCCGCCACGGACATTTACACAATGTCACGGATAAACATGGGTAAATGCATGAAAAAAAATCATCACATATCACCTCTGATAATGGTTTATTCATTTAAAAACACATTGTGCTCGTTTAGCACACTATTTCATGTAGTTTTTATCTGCCGGAGGGTCGCGTAGGGGAGCGTAGCGCGACAAAAACAGAATAGCCGCATAAAATAGAGAGTTGTCACGCGACAGACGGGGGTTGTTGCGCCGCTCCTGTTCCTGGTGGAGCCGCTGATTAACAGGGGGGCGAGCTGCTACGGGACTCGCGCTGCAGACGTGTCGCGCCACTGACGTGCCCCGTGGAGCCTGGCCGTAACTGTCTCGGACTCTGGACGGGTCGTCTTCTGTCAGGTAAATGTGGTCCGAGCCGCGCTCTAGTGTGCTCACCTGTGTGTGCACGCTTTGTGTGTGGGTGTGGGTGTGTGCGCATCGAGGCGAAACTCCGCCGTGCGCGATACAGAGGGCAGAGGAGAATTGTAAATGGCGATGCGCCACTGATAGTTGCATATAGGAAAAACACTGCTCTTTTTGGTATGAGTTCTTCTGGGTCATCGTGTACAGTTGCTTTGCTTTCAGGACTCTCCGGCAGCCATTCTCGCCTCTAAACTTTTCTATGCTCTCACTCTCACCCGCTCAAGCGTGCCTATGGTGTGCAGCGGTGAAATAGGTCCCCGTTGAAACACTTTCCCGCCACGCACGTTCCGGACGTTGTTTGGGCTATTCACCGGTTTGGCGGTATATGAAAAATTCATATCATAACGAAAATAAATACCGGTTTTCGGTACAAACCGGTATACCGCCCAGCCCTAGTGCAGATGTCATCATCAGGGGCATCAGTTAGATATTAAAACACTGTCAGATGTAACCATAGATGTTTAATAAAAATGGATGACCTGACAGCTCCCCAAAAGTGAAGCCAAAACATCTCATACGCCCCCCGGTGGCTGGCTGCAATACATGCCAGGTTCAGGTTCAGGCTTTATTTGTCACTCACATAGAATCCATGTAGTGAAATGTAAACACTCGGCTCCATGATGTATGAACACACAACAACTCTGACACAAACAACCAACAACAACAGTACAAACCCTGCCCCCTTCATGTTAGTGGATGGGCCAAACTGAAAACTCAAAGTATATGTCAAATAAATTTTTCCCAAAGATGGTTTCTGTCATTTCAAGTTTAGTTTGATTTATTTAGTTTATACAGGACAATATGCACTTACATTACTCATTCATAAGAATAAAAGATGTGCGCACCAGATTTAGCAGAGAAGCTAATTTATAGTATTTATCACACTGCTGTTTGTTAAAGTCTCTGTTTTTCTGCTGGCTTCGTTATTAATTAGTTATTTGATAGTATAAACAGGGGGTTTGATGTCATGATCGACAGCTATGTGTGCCAATCAGTGAGCTTGCGATCAATGGCGCTGCTCCCGATTGGTCGGAGAGATGTATGGGTGGGAACTGGATACCCTGGAGATCACCACTGCACAGAATCTGGCTCCAAATTACATCACCAGCACAAAATGGCAGCAGCCATACCCGGGTTATATATATATATATATATATATATATTTATACAGTCTACGGATGTGACTTTCCAACTTCTTGTCATTTTCCTCATAAGCAACCAATTATGCAGTTGAAATTAATCAGTTCAGCCCCATCTTTGAATGTCATGATTACTGTTAAATATTATTAAAGGAGCAGTCTGTGCAATTTAGTGACATCTAGCGTTAAGGTTGCAGATTGCAACAACTTGAAAACCTACACTGGCCTTCACGTTAAGTAAAATCAGAAAAGGTCCTCTCTAAAGCCAGTGTTTGGGTTGTCCATCCTAGTCTACATTAAACTAATTACATGGCAGAGCAACTTGGCAGGCTCTGTGAAAGAGGGCCTGTTAATGTAGAAACATGGCAAATTTGTGATTATGCTTTTGTACTGATTGTCATAAGTGTTGAACCTTTGTAATTTTTGCAGTGGAGAATTTCATAATTATGAGGGGTAGAGGTGACCATCGGCCCGCAGCTCCCACGAGACATCAGTACAGCCTGTAACAGTGCCGCAGCTTGTCTCTCCTACCTGGTTGTTAATTGGAGTTAACTACATTCATCTGGCATCAGAGGAATGAGTCAGTCCCTGATTAATATGCCACACTAAAATTTCAATAGTCCTGGAAGGCCTAGAGTCAATTGTGCACTTTTGAAATTGTTCGCATGTTAGTATATTGTGAAAACTGATGATTTGATGATTTGATCATTAATTACTTCCAAGTGGAATACTTTAAGACATTGAGGAAAAAGCATGTTGTGCACTTAATAACTTCAACAGTACGTTTCACTGTACGGTGGCTTGATGGTAATAATGCAATGTCTTTTACAACTAATGGAAAGTTGAAGATAAATCTTCATGAAACTCTTGAGTTAAATAACTCATCTCTGCAGAGTTCATTAAAACTGTGAAAGTTGCATATATTCAAAAAATCATAAAGAGACTTTGAGATTAGCTTTAAAGTCACATTAGACAGGTGCATGTGAAATATAATCAGGTGATGTTGAGCTAAGTGTCATCTTAATGCGAGTGGTGGAGGAGGAGGTGATGGTGGATTCAGCTCTCTTTCAGCTCCCTACTTTCTCACTGCTGATTAGGAGACACCTTTATATTTCACACTTAATATGTATCTCATCACTTCTTAATTTCCCGCAGTGAACTTCCTCAACTCCAGAATAGTCATTTAGGAGATCTGCAGCATCTGCATTAGTAGGGGGACATGCTCTCCGCTGTAGGCTGACAAACTCATGCTTTCTATAAAGGATAATAATCTTTTCCATTCCTCTCATGCTTCCTTTCTTCTCTGTCTCTCCCTCTAACTTTCTTTCTTGTGCTTGATTTCTCTTTGTTTGACAAGTGAGCACTCGAAAGTGACACTGACGTTTCAGTTCAGTGAGATCAGCAGTTTAAAATGCACACACACTCAGGCGCACTCAAGTTCTCCTGGCCACTGACCATTTCAGACCAGTGACTTAGGTTTGGTTTGACTGAGAGGTGTGACTGAGAAAATCCCTGGTGGGACTGCTGTAGCAAGTGACTGAGGCACAAGAGAGAGATGGAGGTCAGGGTTGGCAGAAACAAAAAGATATGGAGCAAGAGTGAGATGGGAAAAAGTGCAGTCCGGTCATTTTCTGGTGTTTACAGAACTTTGACATCCCTCCCAATTACTATAAATCTTACATGTACATGTTGCACATTAAAAAACTGGTTCAGTGGCAGAGTGAAAGACAATATGGGTGTCACTTGCCGTCATGCTGAATGGTTAAAAGGAGTGTTTCATTTCAATGTACCCTCTCACAACAATTCATATAATATCCTATGAAAATGCACAATGAATGGTTCACATGATATCTAACAAATTATTGCTCCATGAATGATGTTGCTAAACGTAAAGTTGTGGTAAAACGACCCAATGACATGAGGTCAGTTCACAGCCTTTAGCGGGTATTTTATTGTAAACACAGCTTACAACTTCACACACCACAACAATGAGACAGTCCACCAGAACAGTTCACCAAACATTCTTATACTCCTCCTTAGACAGACATCCTACCTTACTTTCCGTGTGTGTGTGTGTGTGTGTGTGTGTGTGTGTGTGTATGTGTATGTGTGTGAATCTTATTATCTTGCCCCACTGAAGGTTGTTCAATCTAAGTATATATTCTGCTTCTAATCTGACCTTAACAGTCTCTCATTCACTCACGTAAGTTAGGTTTAAGGAAGTTATGTAGGTTCAGTTAAGGCAAGTAAAGTCATGTAGGTTAGGTTTAGGCAAGTAAAATTATGTAGGTTAGAGTTTAGGAAAAGAAACATGCCTTACCTTTCCTTAAAATAACTCACAGTTCACTTGGTTTGACATGTTTTCAAACAAACAAACCTCCTGGGTCAAAGTCCTGTGTTGTGTGACCCATCCACCACCCCAACCTGTCACACTTTCAGTCTTTTGGTCCCTCCATCTTCGCTCCCGTCAGCACGTTGGTCACGTGATCGTAGCTTTCTGTTTACATGAGATTAACAAAATAGTGGCTCATGATCACGAGTTATATACTTATTGTGGTGCATTACTTCTCAGAAGTATATGTGCAAACGATGCATGAGAACAGCCTGTTCAATTAACAGTAATCAACAGTAGTTTCCATCCAAATGTAGCGCAACATTTTACCAAATTCCATATAAAGAAAAATCTATTTAAAATATGTTTCCTGCAGTATTACCATTACGGGAATATAAGAAGTTGGTTCACCAAGATAAACAACTGGTGATGCTTACTCCTTAGTCAGTGCCAATAAACCATTGTTCTTATTGATACACAAACTTTTCCAACTCAGTCGTGCATAAAAACTTTTTTGCAATATTTTTAATAATAATATTTAATGTGCAAATTGAAAATGTGCTGATTCAGTAGTTACAGCAAGTCAATTTGTATTCTTCAGTGCTGGGGGAAAATGCTGGAAGTACAGCAGAGAAAAGAAGTATCCAACACTGGGACTTAAAATAAAGGGCTGAAAGTAACACAGTTCTCATGAACAGGGTTAACTGTTTTTCTTTTTCCCAAACAAAAAACTTGTCATTGGAATATTTTAAATTATGGTACAATCACATTAAAAATCTAGACGTAAGGGCTTCAAAATTCCATATGAATGAGACCAGGTGCACTAAAATCTCCTGCTCAGCAGCAACCTGGCATCCATACACAAAAATGCTAAGTGCACTGCTGGATACATCAACAGCTGCTGGTTTTACACACCTATCTGCATCAGCACAACCACAAATATTTAGCAGGAGCCCCAGACACTGCTGACAGAACACAAAGATAGGAATGCAGACAGATATATGCAATGTACAAATGAACCTACAGTTAATGTGCCAAGGCTAGAAACACGAGAGAAATTATGTTTCCCTCTATCAAGTATAGTAAGGTAGTTTAATGGGTTGCCTTGAGTGAGGATTCCGGTACAATTGAAAAAAAGGCAATGACTGTCACATTTGCTTTTGTGAAATTAGAATTATTCCAACATGCTCCACAGGACAACTATTTTGAATTTATGTCACGGAGTCGGTTCAGTTGGCACACGGTGGAACAGACACTTATGGTCAATGATGACGGGCCAGTTTTAGGCAGTGAATGGTTTATAAAAGGTTCTGCGGTAAAAGTGTGTGTGCATGCAGATGTGTGTGTATGTATGTGTGTCTCACAGCTCAGCAACGATCCACTTTATCAACCGTGTTAAATTAGACAGGACATTCAGTCACTTCATACACACACATCACAACATGGTGTTGAAAGACCAGCTGTTTTCACGCCAACAGATTTTTCAGTATGAGGTGACATGCAGGTACACACACACAAACACACACGCACACACAATGAAAGTCTGGTTTATGACATACTAGGTCTAGGTCAGTGACTGACTAACTAACCAGGTGACTCACTGCTGCCAGTGAGTGTGTGTGTGTGTGTGTGTGTGTGTGTGTGTGTGTGTGTGTGTGTGTGCACGTGTGTGAAGAGGTGAGAGAGTGTGAACCTACAGTTAATTCAGCATGGTTGATAAATTAGGTCACTGTATCACCCTGTCTCTCACACACACACACACACACACACACACACAGAGCAATAAGGTGTTTAGAGACCATCTGTTTCCTTTTCCCAAAGTGACAGATTTGAAGAGGTGGGAAGACACACACACACACACACATACACACACATGCATACAGAATGAAGTGACTAACTGATTTGAAAGATAATCAGCAACTGATTTTCTTGTTTACTAGTTGACTGGTTGAATGATTCAGAATCTATGTGACTGAATCTATCGAGTGACTGACTGAGTGTCGTGCATACTGAATATGTTTTGTGTCGATGTATGACAGTAAGGTGTTTGTCAGTCCACTGCTTTATGTATAAATCACTTAATTGGCTGCATCTTAACAATAGAAGACAATTTCACTGGGTTTTGTTCATCTTTAATTGTATTCACTCTAACTGTCCCTCCTATTTTAGTCAGCTTCTTGTTCCATTTAGTTCCTCTTATCCACTCAGACATACGCAATACCCATTCTTTTTTGTACCCAGGATTCTTAAAGAAATTGGTCGCAGGTCTTTCCAATATAAAGCTCCATCGGACTGGAATAATCTTCCTCCTCATTTGAGATCCATTACCTCCTTCCACAGCTTTAGGTCATCTTTATTTTCTTTTGTTAGAACAACCTGCTCCTGTTTCTAATTTGAGTATAATTTATGTACAACATTCAGTTCATTGTATTCAATTTTTTCTGCATATCATTTGAAAACTGGGGTGTGGGTGGGAGAGGGTGAGCAAGCATCTGTTTTTGTGCTTTGTGTTTGTTTGTTTTTTCTGGTACTGTCTGTTTTGTATTATTGTTTTGTTGTAAGTATATACATGTATGTATGTGTTACTTGTGTACTCAGGACCCCCTCGAAAATGAGATGCTACATCTCAAGGGGCTACCCCTCAATAAATTCAAATTCAAATTCAAATTCAGTGGAGGTCACACAACAAATACAATTTCACTTTGACTTAATTTTGAAACACCATGCTTGTGGAAAATGACATGCATCCACACCAGAATTTACTGATCACCTATATATGTCATGTATACAGCCCATGTGGAATATGTGTCTCAAGTTTTTACCGCAGTTTACAATGCACACAAACCAACAGCCAACACTTCGCAAGGCTGGGATAAAGATGCATACCCAACCTTTTCAAGAAGGAGGTCGAGGACAAAAAGAGGGAGGCTGTGTTTGCACACTACTCAGGTTCAGGCTTTTCCACTTTGCCATATTTTGACATGATAAACAATATATTAGGGCATGTTATTCGGTGTCTGCAAGGCAGCGTGTAAATGGTAATATTCGTGGAATATTCAATTTCATTATAGCCATGAAAACAACTTTGTATAAGTGTTGTCAAAAGCCAGAATATTTTTTTAAAGCTCTGTTTTCTTTGTCTCCACTCAAGCATGTTGCTGCTATGTTCAGATTCATCCACTCTGGAGGCTGCTGTTTAAAAGCTCCATTTTCTGGTGAGAAAGGCACTAGCTTAGCATTTATGGAACACATAACTACAAAAACAAAGTATTTTAAGAGCAAGCTTTGCCAGGTTTGTGCCAACCCTCTCTCTCACACACACAGTCCTCTGATACTAAAGACTCCCGGCAGCTTCCCATCTAAAAGATGCTGCCGACTGACCCCACCAGCAGGAGGCCTGGACACTGCCTGTTAGAGACACACAAACAGTGTTTGATTGTCGTGGTACTCAAGGATAAAACGTCTGAGGACAAGTTAAATATGTTGCTTTGTGTGTGTGTTCGTTTGTGTGTGAGGCAGGAGTGGAGGTGTATAAGGGAGTAATTCTAAGAAGGATGTTGAGAGGTCACAGATTAAAGCATCATGTCAACAAAACTCCATGGCAACCATCTGAGCAAAGATATGGTCCTTAATTCTGATGGGTAGGATGAGACAGTAAAGAAAAGCGAGAGTGCAAGAGGACTGAAGTCAGAGAAAGAAAAGGCAGGTAGGAAGTATATTAATTCAAAGTGAGGGAAGATGGCTGACAGGGAGAAATCGGGAGCTTAAACGATAAACAGTAGTTCTTGTCATCACACTTCACAGACCGCGTCTGCTGCAACACTACACTAACTTTGATGATACTTTCCATTTTCACACCCAGTCAAACACTTTCCAAAATCTTTATTTATAACTGCACTCAGGCGCAGACGTGCTGAAAAACACTCATTTACGTGTCATTAATCAAGAGCTGAGATGTAAAATCTTATTCTGTTTGAAACTAATGAAAACATGAGCCAGTTGGCTGGGATAATCCCATTTGTTTCCAAAGCAAAGTCGTTTGTTTTGGGAATTTTCTTGAACATTATTTTCTTCATATCTTCTCTTTTTTTTATCTGTCATGTGTTTGAAAGGCGCCGCCTCCTCTTGGTTGCACTTGTTTCATGTTTCTTTGTTTCATTGTCAGCAGGATGAGTTATTTCCTCTCTCCACCTCCATTTCTTATCTTTTCTTCCCCCCTTTTTGCATCTTTATTCTACAAAAAGGGAGTTAATCAGTATGCAAAAAGGGACCCAAAAAGGTAAATTGAAATGTCATTTTGTATTCATCAGCACAGAGGGTGTTGTGTCTGCATGTGTTATTGTGTCTATCTGTGTATGTCTTATCTGTGCACGTTCGTAGTGTGTTTGTGTTTTGTTTTTATGTGTGTGTTGCTGTATCTCCTTTTCAAGACAAATGAGTGTTGACAGCATAAGCTTCTATATGAGGCCTTTAGAGGATTTTCTTATTTTCTGATGCAGATTTGCATATTACAGAACCCTTGTCTGCAAGAAATTCAATTCTCAGGAAATGAACACATGTAAAAAAAAAAAAAAAACGTATGTACATATGTTTCAGTCAAATTACAGAATACAGGGATCAATCTCTCCCTTATTTAACATTTGCCTGTATCAGGACACCCCATGGTTTATTACAGAGTTAACCGACACATTGCTTTTGTATTAAACTGGAGTGTCTACCAACCAATGTTTCTGGTAAACACCTGAGTGGCTGCATACATCAGTCACAAGCGACTGCTCACAGAAAATCAAATCCTCCTCCCAAGACACAGACACTGACAGAAGGCTAATGAGAAGACCGAATGTCACACTTAAAAGTCAGAACTTGGCAGTCAGCTGAAAAGTGATATTTTCTCTGGTATAAGTATTGTATATACACATACAGATCAATGTCAAGACTGACAAAAGATGCCAGAAAAATGTTGCTTTAATCACCTGCACCTCTGTCTTTCTCTCTCACATGTAAAGATTTACATGTATCAAAACACAGATATACACACACCGGACAAATGGTGAGGATGACTCTCAGCAGAGAGTGCGGTTTGACAGTCAGCCACTTTTACTGAAGGTGAGGCTTTCAATCTCAGCAGAGAGACAGGGAATGTGTGGAGTTATGGGGGAAGGGAAGAAACTGATGCACTAGCTTAGCAGATATGAGGACAGAGGTGCCTTAAACCTGTGTTCTTTCTGTTATTTTCATTATTAATGTACAGTTTATTTGTTTTATATAAAAATTTTAATAAAAAAGTAATAGATTTTTTGCCCAATAACTTACATGTAATGTATATATCTAAAAAAAAAAAAAAATCTCAGTAACTTTCAGTGACACATTCAGTTTTATTCAAAGCTCTTGTAATCAAAAGTTGGTAATTAAAGTGTAGAGGTCAATATTGAGTGAGTAATCTTTATTAATTCATTAATTCATTAATATGAATGATTATTTATATAAAATAGGAAAAAAAGAAGTCACCAAGGAAGTCCTTGTATTAGGGGTGAGCATGTACACCATTATCTGTAGCTGTTCAATCAGCTGGAGTATTTGTATCTGAACTCGGAATGGGCGGGATTTAAGACGGAAGTGGGTGGATTTTAAATCGAAAGAGGATGTGTCCTGACCTGAAGTTGTCATTTTAAATTCATATGGGTTAGTTAGAAGTTGCTGTATCAATATTTATTTAACTGTGTACAGGACAATCTCAGAATTAGGCTTGTGATTATGTTTGATCACAAGACAAAGAAACTGAACACGGCTATCAAGATGAGGATTTTCCTTCATCACAAATGCAGATATTGAGAAATTTCACTTATAAAATACTCGTACTCGTAAAAAGTACATAATCTGTGCCGGATCATCATTTCATCTGAGTATTTAGCTCAACCCTACCTACTATGTTAAAAAAAAGAAATCCCTTTCCATATTAGTTTTGCTGAAAAACTGTTCAAAATGTACCTTTGACCACATATAATTTGAAGCAGTTTCACTGTACATTCCTGTAATAGTAGGTATTTTCATGAGGTTTGTTGACAAAAACAAAAATATACAGTATTTCCAGACTTATCCTTTAAATGTCTTTCTCAAACTCCCCAGGCTGTTGTTGGTTTTTATTAATTGTCATATGAAATGAAAATCAACTGGCAGATCCTTGAAACTTGTTTGACTTGTGCAATCCATCACAGTGAACATCAAGACCGAGTTTAATATTGTTTCATGCAGTCTACCGCAAGCACAGATTGATGAAAAGCCTAATGCATTACCTCACACTGATTTAGCTACACACTACAGCAAGAAAATAATAACACCTGCATCAGCCAGTATACGTTTCTCTCTGTTCAGCTGCTCCTGGACTGAAGCACTGCTGAGTGTAACCTTTTCCCAACCTGTGTTCTGCACACACGTACCTATAGTATACACACTCACTTGACCTCTTATTTTCTCCTTCACAGACATTAAAACGTACAGTATAATCCAGTCAAATATAATATCATGTCCACACACACACATTGCAACAGTGTCTCACACCTTAAAGGTCAGCAGGTCAGTGTAACCACTGAGAGGATGATGAGAAATCAACACTGAAACAAATCATTACTGCTACCAACCTGCTAGTGTGTGTGTGTGTGTGTGTGTGACCTTGAGTTGCTCAGCAGGATCTCACACTGGATAAAGTAGCAGCACTGCATCTGTACAGCATTTGGGTCCCTGTTGGCTCTCATCATGGAATCTATGGGGAATATTGGTTTAAGAATGAGGTATTTTATCATTTAAATAGCACTGCATGAGGTGCAATACATTTCTGGATTTCATAGCCAAGAAATATTTTACAGAAAGTATGTCAATTTGTCAAAAACCCACTAAGATGTGATGAGACTGTAGAAAGGCTTCATTGTCATTTAGTTGAAAAACCTGTCCAATTGTGTTTAACTGCACAATTTCTTTCTGTACTAAAAGCACCTCAAGTGAGTGTGCAAAACTTTGTAAGTGCTCAGAAAAATGAAAACTTAAAAATGTTCAATTACATTTTACAAGTGGATGAAGAACAGACACTCAGAAATGTACATCTGAAAAACAAAAATCAAATACTCCCAGCCTCCTACAGGCAGAATAGGCAACTGCCTCCTGGCACTAAATCTCAAAGGCCCTGAAAGCTGCCTACTCTGTATCATATGGTTTGTGCTCATATCCTCCTGAGATCCAAACTTTTGTTTGGTATGCATTTTTAATACTTCCTAGCTATTTGGGATCAGTAGGACCCAATACGTATAACAAACTGAACACTCCAATTAAGTCCCAATGTCCTCAAACGAGGTCTTCCTAATTCACAGTGTCTTAGTGTTGCTAAAATTGGTCAAATCTGTTGCCATATCAAACCACTAACATTATTAATCATAAATAAACATGTTCCAACCATAAAATGTGATCAGGTTTTGGACCTTGACTGACTTGGCAGAGATGGCTGCCATCTTGTTTTTACATGGATTAGTGTATTGTGCTCTTACTACCACTAGATGGCACATAAAAGTGTCCATGAACGGGGACAACAGGTCTAAATTAAGTAGAATGAAGTATAAGGTCAAGTAAACCCAAAATGTGATGTCATCATATGAGGACGCAGGGTCTCAGGAGGATATTTGTGAAAACATCTTCACTGAAGCAAAACATTAGCTAACAGACTGTGCTTCAAGGGATGTCCTGGTATCATAACTTAACCTTGAGACCCTCTCTTGAAGAAAGTTTCTGTGTCAAAATCTACTTTTAATAATAATATAATAAGAAAACATTTTATTTATTAAGCCCTTTTCATACAAGGGATGAAGCTTAAAGTGCTTTACAATAAAGATGCAACACAAAAGCAAAAAGGACAACAAGATTAGAAAATAACAAGACAGTCGATGATAAACAAAATATAAAAGTGAATGTAAAAAGTACAGAGACCCGTAAGAATAATAAAAATTTGAGAATTAATATGAAATAATAATAAAAAGAATAACATTAATTAAAAGTCAGAGTAAATAAATGGGTTTTCAGCTACCATTAAAAAATGTTCACCAAGCCTGTATCTCTTATAGCCTTTGAAAGGGTATTCCATAATTTCGAGCATAGTTAACAAAAGCTGCGCAACCTATTTCCTTTTGCGTGTAATTGTGTTTGCTTCAAAGCCTGGTAGTGGAAGATCTGAAAGTTTGTGAAGGATTATGAAACAACAGAGAGTCTGCAATGTAAGCTGGCCCTAATTCATTACACGGTTTAAAAACAAGTAAAAGACCCTTAAAATCTGTTCTAAAAGATACATGGAGCCAGTGGAGGGCAATATGCTCTCTCTTGCTTGTTTTTAAAACCTCTTTATTTAAGTTTTGTACTTGTTACACCCTCTTTCTGAAAACAGGGGAAAGGAAACAATAACACAACAAGTGACAATTTAAAGGAGTCAGAGTAGAAGCGAAAATGAAAGTGATATATTTTCAACTCAGCAAACTTAACACAAGGTTTTCAAAATGTGGAGGATGGAACATAGTTGTCGCATGTCTGCACATTCTACTGCAGAGTAGAGTGCTGCAGGAATGAGTCCTAAAAGTTATTAAATGAGTTAGCATTTTAAGCACTCCAATTAACCTTGTCTTGAAGTTAGTGGGTTTTTTGGATGGGAAATTTCAAGCTTTTCAGCAGCCTCTAATATAACATCTTCAGAGTCTAGCGAAAAGGTACAGTTTGTTTCCTCTCCATTATATTAATATCACCACAGCATGGTGTTACATACCAGACAAGAAACCAACGGGCAAAGAGACAGACAGACAGACAGACAGAAACAAGCAGAGAGACGGACAGGGGGTGAGTCTGACTTATCTGATTTAAAGTCGCAGTCCGGTCTTTTTTCTTTCATGGAGAAACTTGGGAAACCAGCTACTTAACTTTTAATTAACTACAACCGATTTCCTTTCCGTAAACTTCACCAAATGCCTCAACTGTAAGATTGCAATGCCACTTTTGACCACACAAAGGTTCACCTTTACCAGCCGTCATAACCCAGGGGGGCGCTGCTTCACTCATTTGAGAAAAGACATCAAGAGATGGCTGTGACAACAAAATTAAAACAACAACGCTGCAGTTTTCAGATAACACTTTACACACAGTGATGTGACCTGAGGCAGGCCGGATTCATGTAGTGCAATCATGCACTCAGGTGATTAACTCATGTGGTAACCTGCATGATCTGTGAAACACCTGTTTTCTTTTTCTTTCTTTGTCACGCCCAATCTAATACATACACACATTTTCTCTCCACACTTGGTTATCCAGTCACTGACCTTGTTACAGAATTGTTAATAGAATAATAATTGCTCCCTGGTTTAATCCCAGCATTCCACTGGGATTACTGGTTTCAATTTAGCCTGTCTCTCCAATCTATGGCTTTCTAATTAGGAGACTGTGTGAAATAATAAGATATGGTATAAGCCATTATATCTTAATTATTTAAATCTCATGTGGGCGAACATTCTGAGACTATGATAACATATACAGTGGCTGTTTGTGTGAGATAATGAGATAAAGGAATCCATAGCAAAACCAACAAAATGTTTTAATTAGTATTAAAGGATTAGGCATATCTACTGCCGTGTAACTTACACTGTATTAACATGATGGTATTATGTCATAATTATCCACAGCAAAGGAAATTTAACTTTGTGTGTCTAACAGTGTAACAACATGCAATTTCAACTATGAGTCTAAGAATATATATATATATATATATATATATAGATATATATATCTATATATAGATATATATATGCATCATGGCACAGACTCATTTCTCATGGTGGTTTCTCAGATTACCAGACATTAATACCATTTAGTGTCCTGACTGTTCACAGGAGAGGAAACTTATCCTACAAAGGCACAAAGAGAGGATCTAATGGCTAATTTGGGAGCTGTAACAAAAAGTAATATAAAGTCAAGTGTGGGGACTTATCTGGACCTTTCCTACGGTGTCTTACTTTGTAGGAAATGAAACATCACTAAGTGGCTGGTAAAACAGCTCCCTGGAGAGCTGATTACAGTTATTGTGGGATTTAACAGTATGTTTAGCTCATGTGATGTTCCC
Source organism: Epinephelus moara (assembly GCF_006386435.1). Classification (NCBI taxonomy): domain Eukaryota; kingdom Metazoa; phylum Chordata; class Actinopteri; order Perciformes; family Serranidae; genus Epinephelus; species Epinephelus moara. The sequence continues at coordinate 32,991,287 of NC_065519.1, forward strand.
CTCCGTCTCTTTTTAACACAGAGTCTGTGTACAGAAACATGTTTTGAAATAATACTGAGTGGATGTTTTGTTTAAATCATAATCTTAAATGACACATTCCGAATAATTTTGTACAGGTTTTCATAGTTGAGGTGTTATTGCCTCTCTCTTTGTGTTTAATTCAAATCTAACATGTGACGCCATATGGATGACGATTCACTTTCTACTCACAGCCACCACAGACGAAGTCAATATTTCTTGCATGCTCACTGACTGCTGCACATAGGAAAGATGTAGGAAAGTATATTGTACCTAAATTATACTTTAAAGCCTTGAAATTCCATGACGTGACATTAGTAAACTCAATGGGGGCACTCCAGCCAGGAGCATAAATCCCATTTCATAGTTGGGGGGGACAATATACAGTAAAATTTTAGAGAATAATTCCAGGAGGAGACAAGGAAAAAAAGTTGTGGCCTGTCTTTTATACAGCATCTTTTACCGCAATTTGACGCTTTAATCTTCTCTCTATCTCTCCAACAGGCAGAGTGAATGTCTATACTTATGAGAAATGGCTTAACAACTAAACATTTCCTGCAATTAAACTGGTAAACTGGTTTATAAACAGTGTGCTGTGAGATCTGCCGCTGCGCACCTCACAACCGTGCGTAATAGTTGCGCGTAATGACCGCTCCTCGTCAGTTAGACTGCACGTCTTTCATGTTTGTCTCACTGACAGGTGGAGAGCCTACAGACAGGTACCCATTAGCTACGAGCCACTCCGGCACTGACTGCTCTTGTCCTGTCCTCTCCCTCTTCTTTCTCTCCTGTCCTCTCTGACTATCACTAAACTCTGAGCTTAATTATTAGCTTAGCAGCACTCGTAATTGAGTAGGCTTTTGAACAATGCAGGAGAAATGTTGCAGACAGTTTATATTATCAGCCTGGACCTAGGGCTTGTTGTATCAGTAAATGGGATGTGTTGTAACTTGTGTAAGTTAAACTGTGTCTGTGTGAGTGTACATCTTACCCTGCGATGCGCGATGTGGGCAGCCAGGTCCAGACACATGCTGCTACTGCTGTCAAGTACTAAGGCTGCTAGCCCCGCCCGTTGGAAAGAGTGTGGGATATACCACTACTAGGAATGGGAGGGGGGGACTAAATCTTTTAAGATTTAAATAGCACATTATCGCGCGATTATAATGAGCACTGCTTACATTGTGCTTTTAATAAATACTACTGCATTGTTCAAAAATCATTAATTGTGTCTCAAATTATTCTAGGGGGGGGGGCAGCTTTACTGGAGGGGGGGTCATGTCCCCCCTGTCCCTCCCAGGATTTCCACCCCTGACTCCAGCAGTTTTACACATGAAGTTCAGTTTACTCATCGTGGGGAGTAGCCTACTACAACTTGTGAAAACAGTCATATAATGTCCTCTGCGTCTCTGGAGAGACTTTCTAAAGTCTGAGAAAATAACCTAAAATAGGGCTTTGGAATATGTGAGGTGGCTTCAACTTATTTTCCTCTGTTTTTCTGTTTCTCGTCAGATTCCTAACTTTATGTAGGTGCGGGAATAAATTTGTGGAGTCATGGTAGAAGTAAAAATAATATTGTTCTTCAGTGTATTTGGTGGACATGTTGATAGAAAGGCCTCATTTCCACTTACTTATGTGACTGATGTCCATAGATGTATAAATATACGGATGACGCCTCTAGTGTCCAACGCAAGGAAGTGCATTTCTTTATGGATGGATAGAAACCTGATAGAAACTACCTGTAGCCATGTGGGGGAAGGCTAATTCTGTCTGTGTTTCACCACCCAGTACTCTGGAATATGTGCTTGGAACATTACCGGGACAAAAAGAGGACGTATATTGCATGGCAACACATACCTGAAGATGTTGTCCTGTGAGGTACGTAGCATGATTTGTGAAATATTTCATTAAAAAGGAGTATGAACGGCTAAAAGTGTCATAATGACAATCTGACTGTATATGATGTATAACCATTTTTTAGCAGAATAACATTTCTCAGATTCACAGTGTGTTAAAACGAGATAAACAAGTTCTTTTTAATCATACAAACTCACCTGACCTTCAACAGGCAGCTGAATTGAAGGAAATGGGCTGTTAGCTAGTTAGCAGCCTGTTAGCTGAGCTAGCTCTCCAAAATCCACTACAAAAGTAAACATTTTTGAATAAACTCAAGGCAAGTTCCAGACCGTAATATTATGGAGGGGAGGAGTTTTGCAGGCACATCGGATATCACGGATATTCCCATAGGAATGAATGGACTTTACATGCTTTCGTATGTTCTAAGAATGTAACTGGGATGCGATTTCGTGTGTCATAGTCCATCTGTGATGTTTAAGATTGAACTAGTCTCGTTCACCAGACCTTTCTCAAGAAAAGAAAGGTCTGGTTGGGCCAACTCTCACTTTAAGATTGGAGAAAAAAATGCCCCGGCTGCTTGTATTTCTTTCAACCAATCACAATCATTCTGGGCGGTGCCACAGCAACGGTGCGCTTGCGGGAATTCAGCGGGTGGCTCGTTCCGCCCAATGAGAGGCTGATCTATGCAGCGAACTTCGCCCACTCAGACTAAGATTGAACCAACTCACACGGGATAAGAGTACTGCAATGACTCACTCAATAATGTCAACTTTACAATAAAGTTCAGGTATAAGCATAATGTGTGGAGACTGTCGTCGCGAGAGAAACAGTCAGAAACAGTCAGAATGAGTTGTTTTAGTGGAGCGCCCAGGGCCGTCGCAACCGGACAGGCAAACTAGGCAATTGCCTAGGGCCCCGAGCTGGAAGGGGGCCCCCAGAGATGGCTGACATTGGTCCATATCAATGACAATATGATGGAACCCCTACAGACACTGCAACAACGACAACACGTTGGAATCCCCCCTAATGGGGCCCCCTACTAGCTGCTGCTTGCGAGTGGCAGTGGAAGTAGGGTGACCAGATGCCCCACATTGTGTGGGACTGCACAGCATTTCTGTCTCTTCTCATGCGTCAGAGTGTCTTGAAACAGCCCTGGGAGCGCCCCAAATCATCACGTTAACGTTCAAGAGACAGAGCCCTCTCGAGGCCGTAGGAGTTATGACTTCTGTCATTTGGGCCCATGGACAATGAGACAATGGGCCCCTGGGAACAGATATGCAAAAGGCCCCACTACCTTTCCTTGATGTTGTTGTTGTTTTGCATCTATTCACATAATTTTGTGGTATTGTGTCTCTTTGTGGTAATTTTGAGTCTTTTTGTAATCATTTTTTGTCTCTTTGTAGTCATTTTGCATCTCTTTGTAGTCATTTTGTGTCTCTTTGTAGCTCTTTGTAGTTATTTGTGTCTCTTTCTCATCACTTTGTGTCTTTTGCAGTAATTTTGTGTCTCTCTGCAGTTTCTTTGCATCTTTTTGGAGTCTTTCTGAGGTCTTTTCCTTGTTGGTACATGTTGATATCAGAGACATTTGTGCAGGTGAAAGTCAGGTGGGCCCCTGACACTTTGGGCCCCTGGGCCTGTGCCTATTCAGTAATCCAGACTTTACTATGGAAGGAGGAGGTCAGGATGGATGGATGGGTCATTTCCTATTGTCTTCTAACCAGGATCACTCTATCACCTTTAGGCTAAAATAGACAATATACCTCCTTTAAAGCCGGGGTTTACCCCCTGGTAAATTCTGTGTGATCTTGGGCTAAATAGATTTTCTGTCATCTCCTTACACCACTTGATGTGAAAGCAGGACATTAGTTATACGCTGACTATGAGTCTTTGATTCAACAAAAAATTACTAAATAATTTCCCAACTAGCTCAATGGTGTTAATTTTTGCAGAACTACTGTAAAACTATCTGTAAAACAAACCTGTAGAGATAAGACTTTAGACTGATAAAATGGGCACTGTCTTACCTGGTGCTTCTTTTAAATAAAGGTAAAAGTAATAATTTGTAACAGCTACCATGGTACTAATAACGCATAATAGGCTGAGGGTGGAGAACTTCTAACAATGACTGGACTCACCCTGCAGAGTTACTTAAGTTGCAAACTCTATTTCCCCTGAATCATTTCCAATATCATTCCTCTTCCCTCTGTATCAAAGCCAACAATGGCAGTTTAATTAGTCCCAGAGCTGGCCAACTTTTCCTATCACCATCGGTCTGTATCCTTTCCACTCTCCATCCCTCTCTGTGTCTCTGTCTCTTTCTTCCCGTATCTTCGTCTGTCTCATCTATCCTGTTACAATACAATAAGCCTGTGAACTTGGCAGTCAGATCCACTTTTATGCTGATTTCATCATGCAGTCTCTCATTCTGCTGCCACATATCGCCTCAGAGAGGGAGAACGCGGCTACAGAGAGACCAATGGTGAGCGCAACCTATTCTAGCACTGAGACAAATTAACTGCCATTGTTGGCTTTGATACTGGGGTGAGGGGAAATTATGCTGAAAAGGATTCAGGAGGAATGGAGAGTGAAATGTGAAAAGCTGTTAGCACAGTAGGAGACAGGAGGAGAGGGAGACGGATAGACAGCTTCTAAGCAAATACAACTACTTCTCTGTCTTACTGGAGTTTAATCTACTTTACAGTGTTATTTATTATGATCCAATTGGTATTTACACCTTCTAGCAAGACGTATAAAAGCAGCTGAAGCTTATTAGATGTCAGATTTTGCTCACACTGACATTTGCAAGTTTCAGAAGGTGCAGTATGTCCTTCAACAGTGACATATTTATTTGGTGTATTTCACTATATAGGAAAAGTATTAACTTGACACAACTTTATTCGTCTTATAAAAAATACACTGATTCAGAATATTTTAAAGCTACAAACCCTCCACCAAATCTCCACGCTTGGATAACGGCACCATTAGTTTGCCATTTGAAATTGGGTGGTGTCAAGGATCAGTGCAGCAGGTAAACGGTGACTTTCAGATGGAAAACAAGACTTGCCCCCCATGTCAGACTTGCATTCATCATTTATGATTATATCAAAGTAGATGTACACGACATTTGGAACATTAATATAGCTGCAAACCACTTTATGCTATGTAAACATTTAGAGTCGTAATGGTTACCGCTGATCCTGTCGTCGCGATCAGTGGTGACAAATGGTGTCTCCACAGAAGCCTAAGGCCCACCTTACGGTTCCCCCCAGGTTAACACTGTTAGCTCTGTCAGCATTGTTGACATTGTTGTTAGTGTGGCTGCTGCCATTTTGGCTCAGCCACGTTCATGTTGAGAGCTGTGTGCAGGCAATCAGCCTAGACTCTGGATCATAGATATGCTGTGACAGCTCCTTTAACTCAATCCACGATCTTTCCCTAACCCTGTCCAAATATTTGGTTTGCAAGCAATGGTTGAAGCAAAGTTTACTACGTTTACTATGGCTGGACTCTAAAACAGAATGCACAGTAAACAATCTGGCTGGGAACTAAGGGGCTAAGTTCACCCCAGAATCAAAAAAACATATTTTTCCTCTTACCCGTAGTGCTATTTATCAGTCCAGATTGTTTTAGTATGAGCTGCCAAGTGTTGGAGATATCAGCCTTAGAGATGCCTGCCTTCTCTTGAATATAATGGAATAAGATGGCACTCAGCTTGTGGTGCTCAAAGTGCCAACAATAATACATTTGAAAAACTCAACAGCAATGTCTCTTTCCAAAGATGATGACTCAGTTGTTCAAGATAATTCACAGACCTTGTTGTGAACAGTTTCATGTAACAGCTTTTTTCTTTCTACCCAACTACACCCACAAACCCTATCACCACTCAGATGGCGTGCATCTACTCGTGGAGGAGAGGCTTGTGCTTGTGACAGTGTGAGATGTTTACATCATTGGTGCCCTCCTCAGCTGAGCTGTAATGTTAGCTAGCTCAGTGGTGCTTGCAGTAGATGCACATCCCTTTAAGAATGACAAGACTATCTTGATAATAGCTTTCTAGCTAGTTAGCTACATCTATTAAAAACAGCAACAGAACAATGACCACAAAAACAACACATGGGTGAGACTGATGCAATTTAGTGACTGGCAAATTAACACCTGCAAAAATGATACACTCCATGAAAGAGACATTTAAACTTTGTTTTATAAATGCCCACTTAACTGAAAGTAGTGTTGGCATAAAAAAAACTACCCAACAGAAAGCAACTCTATTAGTATTCATTCAAAGGTTTGTGTGGTTTCGCAGTGTGATGCTGAAGGGCAAAGATTATTGAATAACCTTGAGCTCATGGTTTCTGCAAACGTGGAGAAGACATACAGCTTTAAATAACCACCTTTAAGCTTCTCATCCACCTTCTGAAAGAAAATGTGCCACACCAATCACCTCTAAGCCTCGACATCATCCATCAGGCGTTGATGGAAAACTCTATTAGCACTGACAAAGCAACAGTTGGATCATATTGCGGTGGGCAGAAGAATTGGAGCTCTCATATAATGTCCATTAGCAGTAGAGGTGTTCACATGTGTTTTATGGTGCAGATAGGAAATCTATTGCTGTTGGTGGAAGCAACATCAGGTTTCATAGCACAGTGAAGGTTAGACAGACATGTCTAAATTCCATTGGAAAACATACAGCAATAAAACTCTAAATGACCTTGAGACAGACACCATAAGTCAACTGTATTTTTCTCACGTTAATTAATCATTGGAAATATGCTATAGTGAACTGTGTCCATCTGTGTATTGTATTGGATGGTAAAGATATGGACAGGTCACACCAGGCAGGGGCAGAAAAAGACTTGCTTTCAGCCCAGGAGTGTGTAAATGTGAATGCGTGACCTCACTCTGTCACTTTCCAAGGATACTTGTAATGCTGCTGCTGATCCAAAGTAATGTCTTTATATAAATAATCTACTTGGGAAGTTTTATGGTATTATCTATGTGTTAAAATGTTTACTCTAAACACCTGTAATATCTTAATTCTGTTTAAAAATATATGGAATTTTACAATAGATGTCTTTAAAGACTATTTTCCCAAGATGAGTTTCTTTTCATACTCTATATTCTGAAGACCTTACTGATGGCTTTGTTCATATGTCATTCATAGCCTGACTTATATAAAATGTCATTCCTAAAAGTATGACTTTTTAAGGCTATTTTCACCCTGCTCTTAGTCCCACATTGTCAAATACTGCCGCTTCGTCAAAGATTTCGACGCCAAATACCGACGTACAGAGGCGTCTTTCATGGCGGTATGATCTACACTGGGTGGCTACTGTTTCTGATGCCATCAGCGACAACTGAACTCGTCAAATACCATCGTTTTGTCAGTGACTGTGTGACACTGACACACCTAGACACAGGCATCTACTGTAGTGTGAAGAGTGAGAAAGTCACTATTGGGGAGGTCCGATGGGAGGTGGATGGAACAAACAAAAGTTATTTTGATAACAACGTAGTGTGCTAGTACATGTAGCATGCTACAGTAATAACAGATATCATGTTACAAGGCATTACATTAGTAAGAACCGTACTTTTTTAAGCTAAACAATGATGTTTTTGCAAAACCTAACCCTGCGTTTTTGTTGCCTAAACATAAGGAAATAGAGTAAAAACAAAGTGTTTGAAAAAAAAAAGTGTTTGAAAAAGAGTGTATGTATGTAACGAGCAGAAACTGTACATTTCCTGTGAAAACGGGAGCATAACCCTAACCCTAACTGACACAGGACCTTACCGAGCACATCATATTTTCGACTTTAGGCCGACTGACAAATTGATGGTGTTTGATGAGTTGGGATGAGAACGCATTTGTATTTTCTGATTTATAGAGTGATAAATAAAAGATATCCAGTATCCCCTCTGTAAATATATTTGACTGAATATGCAAATAGAAATGAAACAAGAAGTTTAAACCTGGCTTTATCATATGTTCAGGTTTCTGTTCGGGAAATGTATGCAAATTAGTGTGTATTTGATTAATTAGATAATGCCTCATTTGCATTCTTAAACACATCATTTCAGAAAACTTGTAATACAAAACATATTTGCATTAATGTAAGTAATAAACTGAGGAAGTTTCACGGTGATTTCTATTGGTTAAAAGTTTTACCCTATTCACCTGTAGTGTCTCCCCTTAAAACGGAGGACTTTGCACTTGATCACTGTCCAGTCTTCAGGATGAGTCACCATTTCATGAAGGGCCACTCATTTGCTCACGTTTATGACTTCAACATTAATGGAGTGCTTGTGTATATTTGTATGAGGTACCAGAGACTCCAACCACTCAACTCTGTCAGCTCAGTGAATAGCTCTGTTAATAAACCCAGATACTGCTCCACTGCTGGGTCTCATCCCCAAAGTGTGAGCAGGGCTAATGTGCTGAAAATGTTAGTCAAGAAAAACTGACAGATGTTTAAGTAGTCATTAAAGTTTTCAAAGCTCAGTATGGGTCCAAACAAAAAGAAAAACTGAAACGTGGATATTAAGTCGGCTGCATTGCTTGAGGAGAGCAATATGTTAAGAAACCTACTAAATGCTTTTTCATTTCTATCTGTTATTTTTTATTCTGTGATCAGCAGCGACTTAAATGTAGACAGAATGCAGGAACACTTGCATGCTGGGCAAAATCCTTTGAGCTAGAATGTGAGTTCCTCCCAGTGATAACACATTCTCAGCTACACAAATTCAGTCCCGTAATGGTTTGACAAAGGAGAGGGGCATCACCCATAGGAGCACATGGAGATGCAAAAGAGGAATGATTTTGTTGCTGTAAGGTCAAAAAGGATCCAGTGTGTAGTCTCAAATAAGTCTGGAAGGAAATAACAGCTTTCACCTGCTTTATGTCAGCTGCAAGTGAGGCTGCAGTATCATTCTTTCCCTCGACAGAATAGTGGGCTATTTGGGTTTGTTTTTTTCAACAGCATTGAGCATTACCTCAATTTCTGCATCACTGCACCCCTCTCATTTCTCTTGCGTCAGTGCCACTCTGGTCCAGATGATGATGGAGGTGAGTGAAGACCTTCATTGTGTAACATGGCATTTTCAGAGGTGGTGTCATCATGTTAATTCAAGATAAATACTGTTCCATGAATACAAACTCCATTTAGACGTAAATGGGTTTCATCAACATTTATTCATAGGCTGTTCTGAATGCTGGGCTCCTCTTCATTTTACTCATAGAAACGTATTATAAACAATTTATGAACATTTCAAAAATGAGACCCAATATCTGTTGATATATAACCTTGTTTAAATAGAGCCAGGTTGGAGATTCTGCTACAGCGGCACGGATGAAGGTTTGGTATTTTATTGACTTCCTTCTCAGTGACTCTGACTTGGTAGATGTAGGTTATGATAATCATATGGAGATGGTATGGAAATGAAAAATTACCCCTTTTGTTACAGAGCACCTCAGAATGCAACCCCAGCACTTTTACTATATGGAAATGAGCTAAGTGTTTTCTAACTGTGAATATCAGAGAGTAGATTGAATATGAAAATGCCCTCTATCCGACCTTAATTTAACACGGTATTTTCGTTTGGCCTTGATTTAGTTGCTGCACCGTTCCTTTTTTTTCCTGGAGCCACCTTGGGTGAGATGTGATGACAGTAAATTTGATCCCATGAATGAGCCCAAATGATGCTGTCGTTTTTATGGAAACCCAACATTAGATGACTGATTAGGTCAGTTTGGGTTGAATAAATCTACAGTGAGTACAGTTTTCATCACTGCTGCAATACTACCTGTGATGTGTAGGCTAGAGTGTTGGAGCTGGATAACTGGGATCAGGAGTCAAGTCTTTTTTCAGTATACTGTGGATTTGGCTTTTTTTATTGGCCTACATATTAGAGTTTGTTCAAATATTTTTCACAGTAAGTTTACCCTAATTTTTCTGATATTAAACAATATATTTATTCAATTCACTTGCTGGAGGACAGAATGCTTGCCTTTGAAGGGACAGTTGTGCTATTTATCAGTATACATTGTTTTGGTGTGAGTTGGCAAGTGTTGACGATATCGGCCATAGAGATGTCTGCCTTCTCTCAAGTAGGGCGGCTGTTGCTCAGAGGTAGAGTGAGTCATCCACCAATTGAAAGATCGGCGACTTGATCCTCAAGGTCCTCCAGTACACGTCAAAGTATCATTGGGCAAGATACTGAACCTAATTTCTCCCGATGGCTGTACCGTTGGCGTATGAGTGCATGTGAATGGTTACTGAGGAGCAGTTGGCACCATGTATGGTGGCCAGTGTGTGAACATGTGTGTGAATGTGTGAATGTGACATAATGTAAAAGCTCTTTGAGTAGTTGGGAGACTAGAAAGGTGCTATAAAGTGCAGTCCATTTACCATTATAATGGAACTAGATGGTACTCAGCTTGTTGTGTACAAAGCATAAAAGATCACATCTGAAAAATTCAACAGCAATGCCTCTTCCCAGAAATGATAACCTGGTTACTCAAGATAATCCACAGACCTTGTGTTGAGCAGTTTCATGTTTAAACTGTTATCTTTCTACTACACTACATCCTACACTGCACTACACTGAACTACAAGGAAGCACGCATCTACTGCTACCACACCTACCAACACTGAGCTAGCTAACATCACTGCTCAGCTGAAGAAGAAGCTATTAAATTTACGAGCATGAGCCTCTCGTTCACAAGTAGATCTGCACGTTGATTCGGTTGGCTGTTATAGTTTGGTGCTTAAGAGCATGGCCACCCTGTGATTGACAAGTTGCTACCATGGCAATGTCCTTAGATTCTCAGTCAGGTCCACCCTCTGCTACTCCACAGTTCCCCCCTTCTGTCCAAATATGGTCACTTCTGGCTCCAAATCCAAGATGGCAGTGGCAAAAACACCAAACTCTAACCTACTGAGCTGGTAAAATCTGAGCTACTAAACAGTAGTTCACAAACCAGTGGGTGACATCGCAGTGGCTATGTATACCGTCTATGGTCTTAATAAATCATGATGGAAAAGTAGGTGAAGACACACAGAGCTCACTTGGCCATGACATAGTTGTGGCATCTTTGTGCCATGAGATACTAATAATTTTGTGATGAAAAGAATCCAGAGTGCCTCCCCCAAAATGCAATGGGGGAGGGGACTGTCAATAAATCCATGCTTATTCTTGCATCATGTACATTATATAAAGGGCCACTGATTAGAATTTGATGAAACTAAAAACTAAACTAAGCCAAATATCAAGGAATGATGTGTGTGATCATTTAATTACAGCCTTCTCCAATTCACACTACAGCTGATTGGCCCCAAGATGGACTGCATTATTAGGAGCTGACATTTGTGCCTTGATTCACTTGGGTAATTAAAATTTTGCATTTGCTTTATTGTATGAGATGAGTGCACTATATAACTGGTTAAGTTAGGCCTTTGGGGAAAACTAAGAATAAAGATGACAGGCAGTTTTGCACCACTTGTAACAGTGTTTTGTGCGTGGTATGTAGTTTTGTGATTACAAAAAAAAGGTTGCATTCCCACAAGGTGACCATCAATGCTTCTGTACTCCCCACCATCATAGTGGTAGCAAATTATCAATATATATATAAACTAGGGCTGTCAAGCGATTAAAAAAATTAATCTAAGTAATTACATGCTTTGTAATTAATTATTCTAAATTAATCATATTTTGCTGTGAAAGTATTTCAAAAATTTTGAATTTGAATTTTGGCATGTGTCGTGGTAAAGCTACTGAATTTTGGACACAACTTTCCCCCTTTCCTCTACCACTGAAACTGGTCTACAGTCCATTGCAATCCATTTTGCAAGGGAGTTCGTTAGCTGGTCACAGGTAGACTTACTCAGTTTGCATCTTAACGCCTGGTCAAGTTTGGCTTGACGAGGCTGGCTGCTAGTCCTAGCATCGGAAGCTGTGGTGGCTTGGACCTCAAGGTTCGCTGTTAAATGTTTGTGTTGAGGAGATTGCAGTACTCAGATGGTACCAAAATTCCTTACTGCAGAAACTGCAGTGAACAGTGCTCCTCTGAACGGTTTCATCTGGGCATTTTTCAAATGTAAACGCTCCATTCACGGAGCCAAGCAGCATCGTCTTGTCTGCCTCCATCAAGTGACAAAGCCACTTTGGCCTTCAATGATGCGTTGGGTCAAAGGTCACCACACAACGCGATTAATCAGCATTATTATTTTGTTTAACTCATTATCATTATTTTTTTCTGTGATTAATAAATCAAAATCAATGCGTTATTTTTACAGCCCTAATATAGTTAGGTTATAGTTTGATATGGACAAAGGTACAGCAAGAACCTGGATGCAGCACATTGTAGAAAGGTAAGAACAGAGATATGTAACTGTATGCATTAAAAATACATTTGCCTCTTTCCCTTCTAACCTCAGCCAATCGGGTGAGTCTCAGTGAATCAAATTAGGAGCAGTTTTAGAGCTGCTGCCTCCTCCTCCACAAAACTTGGATCAGTGAATCTATTCCTCTGCATGAATAAAATGTGCGTCTCTCCTCGTTAGACTTTTCTTCATCCTTTGTTTCTGGCAGCCTCACTGGCACACTGCATTATCACATATATCAACTAGGGGTTAATAAAGGAAGACATGCCCACTGTCTGCCTTGTTAAATTTAAACATAACACTTCTAGCACTCCATTAATTAACAACTGCATCACATCAGGCTGTATGAGCAGGAGCTAATGTCTCATCCTCTGCAACCTGACTGGACATTAACAGCCAGTCTGATCTTACAGTTTAAAGTCTGATGGCCTTCACGGTGGGTGGTGTAGCTCTTACTGATAATGGACCTGTTCAAGTCCCAGCAAACGTTGAAGAGAAAAAAGACCGAAAGAAAGAGAAAGGTTTCAAAAAGAGAAAAGAAAAAGATGTGCAATACATTTAGGAGGTATTTTGTGATCTTATGTGTTTAACTAGGAATTTCTTGCAACTTTAATAATACAATAACATAGCTTGAAGAAGACTGTGTGCGGAAATGTAGCTTGTAATGCTGCTAGTGCTATAGTTTGCTCATTTGGCTAATGTCACCTCAATCTCTTCAACGTGTTTGGCCTGCATATAATATAATATGTCATCTTTTAGTTTGCAAACCACGTACTGCCCCCTACTCAACAGCTAATACCAGCTCCCACTCGGATGGTTCCTCGAAGCCGGAGAATCCACCGGAGCTCTCGTGCCCTGGCTCAATTACAAGCACTCCCACACTCCTTCCTGAAACAGCCAGGCTCTGCAGCCAGGACAGAGACCACACTACTGTTGGTGTTGATTCAGACCACGGTTTGAACAGAGACACACCATCGCAGCTTGAGCTGAAATGAGGCTTTACCAATTACAAACGTGCACTGGAAAAGAAGCGGGGGTTCAGCTAGCATGCATGTAACCACTTCAAGGGAGATGAACATGTGAAACTGTAGCCTGACTGCTGGGACTTAAGAAGTGAACAGACTGGTACCCTAAACTTACAGTGGGGGCAGTATGAGGGAAGAACAATGTTCATGGTAAAATGTGTTTTGTCATTGAAAATTAATCAGTAATTTAAGTTCATATGAAATTAAGGTAATTGACTAAGATTTTACCAATATTAAATTCATGTTGAAATAAAACAAATGTTAACCGTCTGCAGCACACAGTGTTTAAGTCACTGCCAGGATAAAGTCCTAACAAAGTCATGAAGCATGAAATGACACTTGGGCTCAATCCCATTTCTTACTTTCCCCCTACTCCTCATTTTGAGTGCCCCTTTGCCCCTCAGAACAGAGTTACAAGCAAGCAGTAACCTCTGAGGCTGAAAAATAAAGCCAGCACCAAAGTGCCAAAAACCGCAGTTCCTCTAATGGCCACTTGAGGCTGGCCCCAGAGGTGAGTCAATCCCCATAGACCCCCTTGATAAAAGGCCCAACTTTACAGCAGAAATAAACATGTCTACAGCCTGGTACAAAAAACACTTTTAGTCTCTACAGCTAATTTCAACATTCATGACAACTGTACAGGGGGGTGGATTTTTATATAACGCACCTGTTTACGTTTTATTAAGGTTAAAGGTTACATATAATTCAGGGCAGGCCACTTTGAGTGACAGACTGTCTGCAGATAGTGTCCACAGCTTGTCAGTCAGATCCATCTCTCGCTCCTCCACAGCTCCAGGTTCTCGCCCAAATATGGTCACTCCTCACTCCAAAAGCCCAAGACAGTGACAGCCGAAATGCCAAAGTTTAGCCTTCAAATGGGAGTCAACAAACCACTGTGTGACATCCCACAAACTAGGTACATTATTTTTATAGTCTATGGTTACAGGGGTTGAAATTTTCCCCTATGAAATAGGACAACCCTTCAAGACCCTGATATGTTATCAGTATCAGCCACATCATCATCATCATCAGTGGCATTTTCCTAAATTGATGTGACCATGCAATGAAAAAATTATATGCCAATAATAGTATTAGCTAGCTAGTTAGCTGCCAAGACATCATCATACTTCTAGCATTTATTTTTTTGTTGCTGTTTAACTTGTTAAAAAGAAACCATAAAACACTGAAAAGACATTAAACTAAGACAATACAATGGCTACTCTAATTTTTAAATCTTTATTATCAACAAAAGAATACATTTGTGGGTTCCTTTTGTCGCTTGTGCAGCCGTCTTGCTCATGATTTTTCATAACATTCAGTTTGGAGTGTGCTGCTGAAAGACCTCCACCCTTCACCCACCCTACCGCTAGACGTGAACATGCAAAACAGAGGGATGGGGCTAAGTGGTAGGTGCAAGGTGTTTATTGGGATTGAGCGTTTGACTGCAAACCCCGGACAAGACTGCCAGCATCGGGTGATTCTGCAAAACCCTGGATTGCATTCAGTGCCAATGTTGCCAAACCTGTTCACTGCAGTTTTGTGACAGGAGGTGAACTCTGGTCTCCTGCATTTAAGTAAGATGCGCGACATGTTTGTCCACCACCATGACCCTCTACACCCTTGTTTTAGGTGTCACAACATATAAAGCACAATAACTCTAGCACTGGCAGTAAACGTGACACTAGATGGACATTTTGAGGTGCTGAATAATCCAATAAGGACATACTTCCTAGAGAGCCGGAGATCCTGACATGTCAAGCTGCTGCTCAAGCAACGTCTTGACATGTCAGTGCAATATAAGACAGTCAGAGATCGTGTGCTGCAGACTGCTGTGACAATGATTTCACAGAAACGGTGAAGCACAACGAGCCTGATGATGACAAAAAAAAGACGACTTCACCTGCTATCACAGTTTTCTCATACCGCAAATTCAGCAAGCTGGAAAACTGGTAATGGGGATTTTCAGGCGGATGCTCTAAAACTTGTTGATTCTCCCTCTAATGAAAGCACCTCTGTCATCTTCCCTTGTTCTTTTGCGGGTATAAAAATAGAAACTGACAGGGCAGGGATGGAGAAAGATTAACGTGACAGAAACACAGATGGAGAGACAGGCAGCAAATAAAAGCTGTTTTCCCCCATGTGAACCATGTATTACAAGGAGAGCGAATGTGGGGAAATAAAGAGACGCTCGCTTATCCCATTATTTGTGAGAATAAGAATGAGAAAAGAGATAGACGCAGACTTTTTAGCATTTATTTGTATGACCTGCTGCATTCTTCCTCCCGCTGAGTTTTAAATGAAATCATTTGGTACGAGTCTCTCTTTAATTCACATTTCCAAAACCTCATCATGTACCTGTGATTCACAGCGGCCTCCTTATTATGAGAACAAAACCACTCCAGCAGACTTCCATAGATGTCATTCAGAGTGATTCTCGCTCTCCAACAATTTACATCTTCTTTCTCCTCAATTCCTCTTACAGTCGGGAGCGTCTCTCTCTCTCACACACACACACATTACATTCATTTTCATTACTTAGAGAGCCCTTCAGTGAGTGCAGAGAGAAAACTCTTTAAACAGCTATGGCTTTTCAAGTGTCAATCAGCAGGAATAAGAAGGAGGAGGAGGGATGCAAAGAAAACAGGGAGGATATAGGGTTGCTTTCTGTGTAAAGCACCAGAAATGAAGGAGACTGAGAGGATGAAGAGGATAAAAGACAACACAATGAAGCCACAAGAGAGAGTATGTGGTGTCAATCATCACAAGATGAAAAAAAGTGGAAGCAGATGATTTAACGTGTTTAACATTCTCTGTCCGTCATTTAAAAGTGTGCTATATGAATGCTTTCCTGTTGTTTAAGTGTTTAGAAGAGAGGAGGGGGAGGAGGAGAGAAGGAGAGATGAAGAGATGGAGGAGGAGAAAAATGGCGGCATTAGAGGGAAAATGGGATTTGTGGCCGCGAGAGAATCTCACGGCAGTATTACCTCGTTGGATTGGAAACATGGCAGATGGACGTGGCAAAGGATTTACACACACACATTGCAGCACAGATGTACACACACTGGGCTGCCCACATATTTATTAGGAGTAATTAATTCAGTTCAGCAGTCTGGGGTATAATTATGTCTGTCATTTTTATACATGTGTAAGCATGTTTCACTCATAGGCCTATAGCCTAGTGCTTAGACAGGTCTCAGAACAGACTAGAAACATTTTGTCCAACCCTAAATATTAATGTGTGACAAGCATACAGCAAAGCATTTAAGTTTCTTTGAAATAAGAAACATCAGCAAAAGAGTAGAAACTAAGACCTAAAGCCAATTTGACCCCAAATATTATTTGATTATGCTCTGTGATGACTTAATTGATTATTATAATATTGCAAAAAAGGTTTTTAAATTTTTGGAAAAGTTGCTGCATTAATGAAAGTCGTATGCGACTACGTGCAATGGAAACAGATTCAGCCAATGATGTACAGTGATAACATAGTGTCACTGCATAGGTGGTGGACCAACCGACTGACTGACAGACCGACAATGCATTCCTAGAGCCATGGTACTAGTGTGGCTGAAAAACCCAAGCAAGTGCTCTGTTCTTGCACTGGTTGTCTTCATTGATGCCCTATACTGAAACCCAGCAGCATTGTAGGTCTAACTGACATAGAAGTGACATCCAAGCACCCTTACAAATTACACTGATTAATCTAATGACAAGGTAAACTTTGAAAGACCTGAACTTCTCCAGTAGTCTGATTTTGTTTGAAAATGCATCTTGTTACTGATTGGTCTGGTACGATTGGTACATGCTCCATTTGTGGAGCATGATGTGTTTCATGTTGCTTTTTTCCACAGTTTCTCTTTTTCACCGCTCAATACAAGCTGTGTGTGATGGTTTGGTAGTGATGTACATCAGCTCTGCTCAAAATGCTGACACCTTCCAATCATCCAGACAAGAAGCATCAGGCAGAACTCTGGAGCCATGTCCACCACCAGCTGATCAG
Source organism: Epinephelus moara (assembly GCF_006386435.1). Lineage (NCBI taxonomy): Eukaryota > Metazoa > Chordata > Actinopteri > Perciformes > Serranidae > Epinephelus > Epinephelus moara. The sequence continues at coordinate 33,008,563 of NC_065519.1, forward strand.
CCCACTGTCTGACAGCTTATGAGCTGATCAATCAGCAGACCTTTAAGATCATCAATCATACTCAAACAACTCAGTGAAGCGCCCTTTATAATCTGACAGCTCACACTCCTCTCCACCTGTACACAAGATGGTGCCTGAGCTGTTTCCCAATATCTTATTTTGCTTTCATTTTTATTGAATGATATATCTTTGTTCTTGCATGATGGTTGGGAGGATATACCACATTCAGCTTTGTGCAATAAATGTTCCTTTAAATTTTCCAACTAGGGTTAAATAAATTTTCAAAGTCCAATATTTTATATTTATATACAGTTCATGTGGAGATATGGCACAAGTGCAAAGAGCTACTTGGTTTTTATAGGGCAAATACACCCATTAATATTCAGCACCCCATTGCCAGTGGCACATACAGTGTGTCATTGGCATGTACAATTAAACTGCAGAGGTCAATAGGGAGGCAATCAGTTCCAAGAAACTTATGGAAATTAACCTTTAAAGAGTCTCTACTTTATCCCTTGCTCATGGAGTAGCAGTGGAATAATGGAAGTTAGTAATGAAGCTGGATTCTCTGGAGAAAATCTGTGCTGAGGGAGGAAATGAGTAATGCTCTTGCTCCTTAAGCAGCTGTTATACGAGTGGTCTATAGCGAGGAAATTAACCTCTGACTTCCTAAGGGAGTAATTCCTGTATGTGATGTAAATGTATTTAACCTTCTTCGGCCATGTGACCGCTGGCTGCAGAGCTCTGGGGAAAAGACTGCTTTGTGGTCTGAGTCAGCTAAGGGTTAAAACAAGGTGCAAAAGTGGGTTTGGGTTCTACATCTATGTAAATATGCATTCATTTTTTAACACAATTGCCTTAATGTAAGTGTACTGATGCCATTTAACATGTATTTAGATGTAGGGGTCAGTAAGGACATTTTTATGGAGATGTATTTCTTAACCCAGATGTGGAATATGTGATTTTGCGGTTTGTTAACAGCCTCTTGTCATTCAGACATACTGTTGATTGTTGCGTAAACAGTCATCATGGCTTTACTTAGACGGGACTGTTACAGAGATGCTCGCAGAATAATTGGTACATTAGGTTAGGGGGAGCACTGCTGGAAAACAGAGGTGAGCTGAAAAATTGTGATATCAAGGAAAAGATGGATGGGTTTTAAAACGTTTGCCATAGATGCCTCAAAGGAATACTTCACTCCCCAAGTGACCATTTGTAAATCAGTAACTCACCCCATGTTACGTTGAATTTGTGAAAAAACTTTATTATTCTTGCATACCTCCACAGTGAACGAAGATTCCAAAAAACCCAGAAAATTCTTGATGAACTGAAGTAAAGAAGGTCCGTGTTTAACAACAGCAAAACTACATCAAAACATTCATTTAAGAACTCTCATACAACTTGTGCAGAATCCAAACCAACTCTTTAAAACACCTAAGTCACAAAAAAACACTAGCTAACTGATCTAGGCAGCAGTAAACCTGCAGCTCTTGTAATCAGCAAGGTAAAATTACTGTGGTTTCAGTGGATCCTGGCCTCCATGAGAGCTTAATTCATGTCACTGTCAGCTCAGCTCCTCGTCAGAAAGGACTGTCTGTTTGGAAATTACTGAGTATATGACTGAATTAATGAGGATTATACTGCCTGGAGTTGTGTGAGAATTTGTAAATGGATGTTTTGATATTGTTTTGCAGTTGCATGTTGGAATATTTCCAGAAATGATACGAGGTCTAGCCTACTAAGATTTCCTTTGTAACACATGTATGTCATGAGGGCCATGTCTGAGAGGGGCTTTCATGTGAATAATTTCCTACATGCCTGTAAAAGTTAGTTCCAGTCCCATACTGGCTATAGTCATATACTACTATAGGTAGATTTTTCACTTACAGTGCAGCATCATGTCCCTGTGGTGATAATTACACAGAATATTACTCAGAGATTTATTGTTTATGTTTCAGTTTTATGAACTGATAGCATACAATATTATGCATTGCTTTTTGTTTAAGGCTGGAATTTGTTTAAGGCATTAATACATATAGATCTGTTGGCTTAAGACAAACTTCTTTTTTTTTTTAGAATATCTTAGCAACAGGCATATGGCAGTTTTCAAATTAATCCAGAGGTTTAACTGCAAAAAGTTTTAGCCAAGTTTTTGGGCCGTAATCACACACTACAGATCTATGGTATCTTAACACTGCAGGGACTTCAGGAGGATTTGGCAGCATAAGAAATTCAACACAAAATGAAACTTCCCCTGTCAAAACCGTCCCCAGAATAATTCTGCAGCCCAATCTAATTTTCCAACCTCCCAACTTTAGGTCCTGGCCCAGCCTGTGAGAGAATAATCTACAGCGTCAATGTATAATTAACTAGAAAGGCCAAAAGATCCATCTGGTTTTCAATTAGACTGTTATCTCCTGAGAATGGCTCTAGCATTTGACTTCTTTCTATAGAATGGAAGTCACTGAGGTCAGCGAAATTAATGTCTCCCATGTCTGAACCAATCCCCCGAGAGTATTCATCTTCCGTTTTTCACTAGGTTGGATATGACATCTTTCTTATGTTGAAGTTCCTCCAGTATATGTGTTTTTCTTCTGAAAGTCAATCCTTTGAGTTGGTTGAATTTACGGTGCGTTGAATGCAGGCCTTGTTTGATGCAGTAAGAGAAATGCAGTTTAATTTAAAAACAGATTTTACAGATTCTGTCTTTGACAAGTGGACAAAAAAAGTTTTGTTTATTATTATGCCATAGATTAATAAGTGAAAATGTAAAAATACTAATAAAAAATGAAGAGATTATATCTCAAAGAGATACTATTTGACACCTGCTCAATTCTGTCCTCAATGTGACTGTTAAGGTGGCAGTATACTCCACCAGAACTGCATGTTGGATGGTTGAAAAGCTTTGGGAACAATCTCACACCAAACCTTTTAATTAGGTATTATACGCATCATTGGGTGAAAAGGGTCCTGCTACACTCACTAGTATGTTGAGAATGTTGTTATCAGCATGCAAAACAGCTGTGTTTGTTGTTACACCATGTCCTAACTGGATGAAACGCTAACTAGCGTCAGCGGCAAAATCAGTCTGGCTCAGTGGTGTAGTCTACGTGATACGCAGGTATACGCCGTATACCCACTAAGAAAGCTCCAGGATTTCCGTATACCCACTTAAAAATGTGCAAAGATCCTTAACAATATAGTTTTGTGACAGAACTTTAACTTCAGTGATTTTGTTTCGCAAATACCGGGTAAATAACTGCAATAAAATACATTTTGCAGGGGAATGCATCTCCTCTTTTCCCCTCCACTCAAAATTCACCCTGTGCGCTCTACCGCTCACACCCCCCCCCCCCCTTGAGCGCTCTTTGTCTGTGGCTTGAGTTTGGCAGTGACCTATACCTGACGTCACCTACCAACAAACACGGTTGCTTGATGGTCATTTCCCCGGCTAGACAGTAGCTCTCAGCGTTGCAAATTTGCAAGTTTTCAATAGTATTGTACTGTAGCATATACCACCAAAGGAGGTGAAACGAAAGCAAACTACACTGTCTGAGTGTTTTCGTAAGCCTGGCCCTGAAGCTGCCGCTGCCGCTTCAGATGACACTGCAGAGACAAACGCTACAGAAAAGGAGCCTGATGCTAACGTTACACCAGGTACGTGACAGTCACATACAAGTTAGCAGATATTATTGTAACAGCAGGGGATTGCTGGTGTGCGTATTGAATTATATTTACTGCTGTGCTATATCTAGTGTAACTGAAGTTATGTTCGATGTTCTCAAAGTCGGTCAGTGTTTAATAGTTTTTCCATGAAATCTAGCTGACTCACTAACGTTAGCTAACCTTACTAGCTAGCTAGCGAACTAGCTAAGCTAGCAAGGTAACGTTATAGCTAGATTAAACGCTCATTGTTTGTCTTTGTTCGTGGCACATTTCTCTAATGAGCGTCTCTGTTCGCAAGCTAGGTAGATAATGTTAGCCTGCAAGCACCTTTCTTTATTGAGCAACCAAGGCACAACAGCAATATCAATCAGCAGAGACAGCGGTGTGTGTTTGTGTGTGTGTGTGTGTGTGTGTGTGTGTGTGCGCGCGCACGTTTCTTTTAGATGAGAACTGGCCAGCCTTGTGGACTGAGAGTCAAGCTAGGGAATTTAAAAACAGGCATCCTTGGTTAGACTGGAGGGACAGAAAGTTAGGTAAATATCAGCCAACACACAAAGCTGTGATATAAACAATAGAAATTCATAAAGTCAATTACTATATGCAAATGACAGCGTAGTTAATTCACGGTCATCTTAAAGGGTACCCGATATGGGTATTTCAGTGGCCGATGTCGATGCCGATATCATGTTGTTGTTTTTTTTGCATCTGATAACATACAACAAGACACAAAATTGCTAAACTTAAATGAACATTTATTTTATTTAACACTAATGTTATTGTCTGCATTGTCTCTGTTTACTTAGATGTTTGCGTAGATCTGCACTTTGTCTGCAGTGCACTTATTTTAAATAAAAAAATGTATCAACTAAATAAATGTCCACAGGTAATCAGAAAAATAAACTTTGTAAAAAAAAAAAATGTATGAATGAAAAATAAGTAAAGTTTTAGCAAGCTTAACATCAGCATTTATCAGCAGATAGCAGCATCTCTTCGTTTGTGAGAGAGAACCTGTTACCTTAAATAAATATATAAAAAATAAAAAAACAATGTTAGTGCACGCAATAGCACCCACAAACAGGCCCGATTAATCGGCCGACAGATTACTCGGTCCATCACTATTAAAGGGGCAGTAATTTCAGACTTTTACACCATTAAATTACTATTTGGTATGTTAGGTATCAATAGTTGTCCGATAATTAGATCTATTGAAAGAGTGGAACATTTGTCTCCTTTCGTCTCCTTGGTGCGAAGATTGTAAACAAGTCATTAAATACTTTTGATTAGCCTGGCCTCCTTGAGGAACAAGATTCGACGACATCAGACATCCAGGGCACACGAAATAGCTCAGGACCTCACTGAAAAGGGTGGACAGGATTTACTTGGAAATATGGTGAGAGCTGTGTCTGTGCTTATAATAAATTGTGTTACTTATAATAAATTGTGTTGCTTATAATAAATTGTTGATAATACATACCCAGTCTTTCAGAATGCTTTCAATTATGTGTGGATGCATGTAGCCTACTGTATGCGTTAGTGAGTGTGGTGGTGCTTATGGGGTGTCGGTCCGGGACGTGTGTGTACGAGGCTGGGAGGGAATCATCACAGTATACCCACTAAAATAAACTAGACTACACCACTGGTCTGGCTGCCCTGCTTTCTATCGGACTGTCCTAACTGCCCACGAGCAGATGTTGGTAACAACCCAAGTAATCCATACATGCAAAGAAACCAAAACAAATAAGTTCAAAAATTAAGTTATGCACACCTTTAGAAATATGTTTACTGAGAAAAAGGGTGACGTGTTCAATACTTACTTTACCTGCTGAACATCAGATAACATTCTTATTTTAAGCCAAACCATGGTGTTTTTTTCTAAACTTAACCATGTAGTCTTTGTGCTTAAACCTAACAAAAGTGAAAGTAAAACCTAAAAACACTGCTGTTAATGCTAACACATGCACTGATAATGGCATTCTGAACATACTTGTTGGTTTATCCTGCGGATAAACCTCTTCTGTGACAGAAAGACAAAACAGGAGAATTAAATGCGGACTGTTAAATATCAGGTCTCTATCGTCTAANNTTTGTGATATTGGGCTTTATAAATAAAATTGATTGATTGATTGATTGATAACCATTAATAATACCCACTTATCCACATAATAACATCTGAAGTGGGTGCCAAAGTCAGGTCATCATATGTTCGGGCCTCCTTGAGTACACATTACAGCTGTCCAACCTCTCAATGCACTTTTTATGACTACAAACCAAGCAGCAACCTCCAGAGCTGAAAAATGAAGCCAACATAGAAGCGCCAAAAACTCCACTTCCTTGAATGTCCACTTGAGGCAAGGTCCAGAAACCTGTCCATACACATAGACACCCATGTTAAAATGGCCAGCTTTACAGCAGAAAACATGTTTACAGTCTGGTACAAAAGACAGTTCTGGACGCTGTAGCTAATTTCAACATTTATAACAAGTGTAAGGTGAATTTTTATATAACTCACCCGTTTATATTTTATTAGGCTAAAGTTATGCATGATTAGGGACAGGGGTGCTTTGAGTGATAGGCTGTCAGCAGATAGTGTCCTTGGCTTGTCAGCCACCCCTTCCTCTTTCACAGCTTCAGCCTCTTGCCCAAATATGGTCACTTCTGGCTCCCAAATCAAGATGGTGATGGCCAAAATGCTGAACTCAAGGTTTTAGAATGGGAGTCCACAGACCAACGGTTAACATCATGGTGTCTCTGTCCATTATTTTATACAGCTAATGCTACAAACACTGCCTGACCTCACACACACACACACACACCACAAATAAATTCATCATTGCAACCATGACAACAGCCATCCCATTTTGTGTAAGAAAAGGATTTTACAAGTAAGTGTGATGTGTACATTTCTGTGCCACAAGTGATTAGCATGCAGCTGATTTTACAGACTTGTTACTTAGAACAAACACATCTATATTTATTGAGTTTGCAGCTAAATAAAGGCATTTGAGAGGTTAATTCTGTCCAGGTTATTTAAGCAGTCATCCCCCGCCTCTCAGCTTCCAAAGGCATAAATTTAAAAAAGAAAATCCTGATTATTTCTGTAGTTGTTTACTTTTGAGGGAAATAAATGCTTAATTTATTTGAGCAGGTTTCAAAAGCAGTTAGTCTGAGGCAAATCCCTCGGCTTGTTTAAAAAACAAATATGATTACTGCACTCAAGTTGGTGTCCAAAGTCCACATCTGATTAATTATTTCAATATAAACATATTTACTGCTGTACTCTTGGCAATTTCTTGTCCCAAATGAATCAAATCCAAGCGGTGATATAAAGTTTTATATAAAGGAAAATGGATTGGAGGTGAAATCAATGCCATGTGGCTGTCTGTCCTCCTGGCTGCCAGTGTTTCATAATTAACTGTCAACCCATTGGCTAGTTGGATGGTTATATCGATTCTGATTGGCTTTTATCCCCATGGGTCTGCTTTAACAGCTCCTCCTGAATGTCTCTCCCTCTCTGTCTTTGTCATCCAATTGGCCTGTCTCGCCTCAACGCTGCAGGCTGATTGGTCATTTTGGCAGGCAGCTGTCTTTGACGTTAAGGAAAGTCTTTGTAGCCTCTGGTGACTGTGTGTGTGTGTGTGTGTGTGTGTGTGTGTGTGTGTGTGTGTGTGTGTGTGTGTGTGTGTGTGTGTGTGCATGTGCAATATTACAAACTGCGACCAGGCAAAACAACAGAGTGTGCCCTCGTCCCTGCTCTACCTCACACACACACATCGTACGCACACACAAAACGCATCATTCAGTTTAACTCCAGGCCAATGACAGGCAGTGGCAGATGACAGCGAGCAACACACACACTCACTAACACACACAGAAAAAGACACAATAACACACGTCTAGGCTCATTTCTGAGCTCGCTCACAGGATGAAAAATGTGTATTATTTTACCCAGGTCTCCAGATAACACACACACAAAGGTCCATTTCCATTCTTCATATCAGCGTCTGAATCATCCCTGAGCCTCCTAATATGGTGGAGTTAACCCCCGGAAATAGTTCAATTGCCTGTGACAATTTCATTGGGCAAACCAAGACAAACTGATGTACAATTGTATATGTACATACACATATATTGAATTGAAAACCAATTGTTTGTATTCAATGATAAGTATTGCAGCTGCTGCTAACTGCACCACACAAGTGTGAAGTTGCCACATGAACATTAACACTTATTCCCTTACGTTTTTTTCTAACATGATACTCTCTACCCTAAAAGTGTTCATGTAGTGAGTTGAACTCTGCCTTGTGTTGTACAATGGACAATGTCAACGTCCCGGGACTGTTTTTCAGAATCAGTATAACTAACTGCTTTATTCCCTGAGAAACAAAGCATTAACATCATCTCTCTTGCATTCATCTCTATAAATACATTTCTGCATCTGTATGCAGAATCTGCAGACAACAAGATTTTGGTTTCCATTTCGAGTCTGAGTAGTATTGACCAATCTGCATGGAGAGGTACAAAACATTGACCGAAACACAATCTCGTAACCCATCAGTTATTGTCTTATGTCGATTTAGATTTATACTAGGTTTTCTTTTTATTTACCTGCATTTATATGCACATATCTGTTTATACAGGTTAGCCAAATGTGGGCACACAGAGAAGAAGTCTTGGCCTGGATATCCGCTTGCTCCTCCAGATCTCCCGAAATATTGGCCATTGCCATGGATGTATAGAGAGAGCTGGATACAGTGTTGGACCCGGAGCCCCGTTCATTCCTATAAAATTTGTTGAATGGCACATGAAGCCAATGTGACTTCCTGTGGATAAAATTACCCAGGCCCTCATGTCGCTGGGCCCAAAAAGCAAGTGCACTACAGACTTTTGATGGTTAAGCAGCTAACCTCCTTAGCCCTATATGAACTTGAATGGGGGAACCATGCAGCTGTTTTTGGACCAAAATATTAAATTCTCAGTGAAAACATGTCATTTCACTGGGGTTATAATGGTCATGAAAAGATATCCACTGATTTACAGACATCTCTTTTATAATGTAGGTCTTTTTGGGTCCAGTGGCATCATGTGACAAAGGTTGTAATTCCACAGGTTGGCCACTATGTAAAATTGGTTTCAATGTTCCTGGGGGCTTGGTTGTTGCCCCCAGAGGCTTATCATTGTCAGCCCAGTGACTGATGGGTTCCAAGATTGCTCTTGCATAGATGCTCTCCACGCCTGTGTAACTACAGAGTCCCTAAATGCTCCACACTAACCAACAGCACACTCTAGCAGCCTTGTGTGTGTTCTGCAGCCTTGCCACACACATGCCTTGACGCACTCTATCCAAATTAGCAGATTTATGCATGAAAATAAATAAAATGTTCAATACCTTCACCTTATACTTGTTTTAACCTGCAATATCTGATTTTTGCCCATTTAACACTTCACTTACATATTTTCACCTTTTAAGTTGATGTGACGAACCTGTTAGCAAACAGTTTGTTATTTACACAGCCAATAGATGACAAGTTAAAAAAGAAAACATTCTATTTTGTAGTAAAATCTAGAAAATCTACACAAAAATGTATTTACACACAGAAATACATTTACAACCTGTTTGAAAATTAGAGAGGTATCAACCTGTGCCCTTCAAAGTAAAAGTTACTGCCTAATCCACATGGGCTTTAATACCCCATTCATAATTCAGTACAAGAACACACTGGCTACTACATTAAAACAAATCTAAACCTTTAACCAAATTTAGATTAATATCTTTGAACTAAAAAAACCTTACTACTTACTAATGGGCTACTGTAATCTGCACACGCAACAAAACACAATATCCAATAAAGAGAATTTATTACCGACTAAATGGGTGAAAAATAAATCAATCAATAGGTACATAAACTATTTAATGGTAAGGTATAAACTGCTAATCCATGAGGACAGCAAGACGACCTTGAGGTTTTCATTTTAGGGCAGCTAGGGAAGTATACCCTGATCTCTCCCGATCTTATCCATTCCTAGCAAGACTCACAAGGTCAGGTGCACAGGAGCTTCCTCCACCACCATGGAACGGGGGTTGAACCAGCTGCACAGCACTTCTGGGAAAGTGATGTTGACCCAAATAACAATGTAGCATGACTCCCCTGCTCCCTCTGCTGTTGTTGAAATATATGATCCTGGAGACCACAAGGGAAAGCCGGCAGATGTGCAGCATTACAGAGGCTAAGGGTGGCGCAGTGAGAGAAGAATTTATGATGGCAGCACATTATAGCATTCCTTCAGTGCTGGCTGGGGACCTCAGCATGGCCCCTCTCATTTGGTGAGGTTAAGTCCTGCCTCCACTAAGGAAATATGAGTTTGTTATTCTTGTCATAGGTCATGAATTATATCTTTTTGTTATCCGTTTCATCAGGGTTACCTATCTTAAAGGCCCCATTGAGAAGTATAATCATCTGTAAAGATGTTCTCATGTGGGGTGGGTCTGGATTCAACTTCAAATATTTTTCTATAAAGACTCGTTCACTGTACTAAAGGTGCTTTCCCCAGATTTTGTACATCAAAGTCTAAGTTGACTAATCATGAGGAATACTAATCAGACTTGGGGAGAGCTGTAACATAAATCAGTCATTTGAAAGAGATGGATAAGAGCTGGTGATCCAATCCAGCATTGCGGAGATGTAAAGTGGTAGTTTACCAACAAGGTCTTTGTAAATAAACAACTATCAGTTTTTATTATACTTCTCTGCAAGAGAGGGCCAACCAGCCTTATTATACAGGAAACCAGAAGCCTGTGTTTTGTACTGGGGATATGGATTTGAATAACATGGGCATGTACTAGTCATGGAATGTCTAAAAGCTGCTATGCGCTTGACCCATACTGGGAACCAAAAGTCAGAATATTTTAACCTCTTTCATTGATTTTGGCATGGGTGAAAGTAAACGGAAGTTCTCACTGGTTCTACTACCCCAACCTTCATCGCTTCATATCTTTCACCTCCCTCTTAGCTTCATCCATTCCTGAACTCACGTGTTCCGTTTTGTAATGCCTGTATGGTGCAGAAAGAAATCAGAAACACTTGACATCATGTATAGCAAATGAATATGTAAATGGTGCCACAGAATCATTTGTAAAAGTTGACAAAAGCTTTAAAATATAAAGTGTAAAATTTTGTTTTAAATTAGAAGAAAATCACAAATTTATCAACAACAGCTGAACAGATTATAAGTCTCAGTCTTTGAATTTTCAGAATAAAAATTCACCAGAATTATACAAAAACCTTTATTTTTTCCAAACTAAGTGTTGTGGTATAACAGTCAGGAGACCATTGAAATGTGCATGCATAGCAGTACTTAATATTTTAGTGGTACAGAGCAAAGGACCATACTAGCCTTCTTTCCCCTCTAGAATTTCACCATTGTTTTTTTAATGTGTCTCTCGTCAGGCCCCATAATTTATGAAGGCACACAACTACATCCCTCACTGGTGTGCCCCTTTAATGTAAAGATACTGTCCATCACTATGACACATTATAGAAACTGTACATCATACAGTTTGTACTCCATACTGTAGAACTAGCTCACCCAAAATTTAGCGATACATTCACCTTGATTCTCTCAGTACCATTCTGTTGTAAGATATGATTAACTACAGTAGCACAGGTGTCGTTACCTACATGATGTTCTCCTCGCTCTACAGCCCCCTCTTCCTCTGAGATGTACCTGCTGCAGCTCTTCATGCTTCATGTTACTCCATTGTCCCAAATTATTAACTCAACCATAGCTCTTAAGTCATACTGTGTGGTGTGTGAATACAGTTGCTTGTTAATATTTGCACTTTGACAATAGTGTGTTCATTGAGTTGCTGCTAGATTATCACGTTTAACACTAGTGATTTCTCAATAAGCTGACGATGCAACCTGAGATGGATGGACGAGGAAGAAACGAGAATTATGGCAGCATTGCGTGCTAATTTAATGCATGTGGAATCATTGCATAAATGTGTGTACACACTTATCACATTATGCACATTATGTGTGATCAAAAAGTTCAAAGTCATGTGTGACTTTGTCTGGTGAGTGCAAAAGAGAGAAACACACAGCAAGTGAGAGGTGTGTGTGTGTGTGTGTGTGTGTGTGTGTGTGTGTGTGTGTGTGTGTGTGTGTGTGTGAGTTTGCAGAGCTCAAAATGTCAACAGCATGGCATGAGGGCACAGACACTGAAAGCTGTTTCTCTAATGCCAGAGAGATGATGCCAAGCCACAGGCTGAGCGCGCTGGTGAGTGTGTGCATGTGTGTGTTTGTGTCAGAGGTAGAGCAGCTGTTTGAAAGGTCAGAATATCCACAGTGGGAGCAGCTACAAAGACGGGGGGCAGATGAATGGATGAGGGGAGGAGGAATGACGCGGAGCATTTAGAGAGAGGGAGAGACGGATACTAAGATCAGTCAGTGCACAAGAGACACTAAAATTGATGAGTTAATGATGATGCAGCTTTTCTTAGTGTTTTTATCCCTTTAACTCATTAAAACAAAAGAGCATCTCAAATTCTTTCTTTTTTTTAAGAACTTTCAGTGTGCCCCTGTTAATCCAGTCTTGGCATGTGTTAAACCTCCATGGCTCTTTTTACAGACATCCGCTGAAAAGTGTAGTACCGAAAGTGATTTTTAGCTACTTCTAGATTTTGTTTTGTCTTGATGTAATTTATATGGATGAGATTTACACCTGTCTTTAAACATTTATGCCCCTAATTTACTGAAATGCAGAGCTACCTGCCAAATATTGATTACAAAGGGCTTCCGAGTTGCAGGCAATGATTGTATATAAAAAAAAATGGACGACATGACAGCTCCCCAAAAGTGAAGCCAAAAAATCTTGATAGCCCTCTGGTGGCTGGCTGCAGTATAGGCTAAAGGCGCCGCCCGCTTTATGTTAGCAGCTGGGACATGAGCCAAACTAAAAACTCAAAGTACACGTCAAATAAATTTTTCCCAAATATGGTTTTTGTCATTTTATGTAGTTCCCATCATGGTGACATATGTTCAAGTGATTGTTTTTCTGATAATATGACTAGTTATTTGATGCGACGATGGCATTGCTTGCATTGGGTCGGATGGATATATGGGCAGGAACCCAGTATTGTTGCATCGATCGCTACTGCACAGACTCTGGCTTTAAATTACGTCATCAGCATAACATGGCAATAGCCGTGTACAGTGGGAAGAAGTGGAGACACGTCATCAGCCTTCACAAACAAAAAACTGTTTATATTTATATATATATTACAGATATTATAGATGTTTACATATCTATATGTTGCTTGCATGAAGACTTTTTAACATGGCCATATGTCCTGGTTTGGTTGATGGTGTTGTTTCTAAAGATCCTATGTTGGTTAATGCCTAGATTTCATATTTTTGTTAGCTGTACACAGTTTGATTACCAAAGATGTCCTTTAAAGTAGTAGTTTGGCATTTTAGGAAAAACGCTTTTTCACTTTGTTGGCGAGAGTAACTTGCAAAGATGCTCTCATGTTTGTACAGTTAATTTGGAGCTACACTCAGCAGCTGATTAGCTTGGCCTTGCATAAAAGCTGGAAACAGGAAGAAACAGCTAGTTTGGCTCTTTTGAGCTGTACAGGTGCTAGCAGCCAGGCTAGCTTTTTCCCCCATCTCCGCTCATTATGCTATGCTAAGCTACCCAACTGCTGGTGGTAGCTTCAAATTAAGCTCACAGATATGAGAATGGTGTCAATCTTCTCATCTAACTCTTGTCAAAAAAGGGACTAATGATCGTCCTGCTGTCTCAACCAGGACTCTCTGGAAGGAGAGATCTTGTATCTGTATATTGTATAGGACCTTCTTGCCTAAATAACGGCTAGATTAAAAACAAAAAAGTGTATTTTCTAATAACTATTGCCATAATATAAACATGGTGTCACCCACTTCTCATCTTCTTAAAACAAGTGAAACCCTCACAGTATGGAAGCAAATCGTGACTAATATTTAAATTAAAATGTATTTGCAGAAATGCTTTTTCATTTTAAGAATGTGGCTGCATTATTTGATTCATAAATAAAATTAATCATCAATCATCCTATTTGCATTTTAATTTTCTTCTTCAAGACTGCTCATTCTTTTACTTAATTAAAATGAAAAAGAAAAAGTCATTTGAGATTTAATTTTCAAAATATGCCCCAGCAAATAGAT
>NC_065519.1:33024579-33035925 GCF_006386435.1 Epinephelus moara
AAAATTAAATCTCAAATGACTTTTTCTTTTTCATTTTAATTAAGTAAAAGAATGAGCAGTCTTGAAGAAGAAAATTAAAATGCAAATAGGATGATTGATGATTAATTTTATTTATGAGTCAAATAATGCAGCCACATTCTTAAAATGAAAAAGCATTTCTGCAAATACATTTTAATTTAAATATTAGTCACAATTCGCTTCCATATCACAGACACATACAACGTTTAATTTGATCTTAGTCTCAAAATAAAACACCCCCATCTGGTTTGCTGTCTGGTTTGGCCTCCACACTTCTTGGACCTGATCTTCTTAGTATGGATTTCATCCATCTTTCTTTCTTTTTTTCAAAAGCAAAGATACTGAAATCTTGGGCAATATTGCAGAACTTCCTTCCAAGTATTGCAAGTAGCTTCGTAACCCCCTGGCTCCCTGCAAAAACCTCTTGAGTTTCCTCAGTCATGCCATATTCTCAGGCTGCCGACACTCCACACCAACTCAGGTGTCATCTGCCCTTTCTTAATCCCTCACAGGGGGGATTGCCTCTTTGGACCAAGTTGCACGACACACAGCCAAAATCAAATGCACCAAAATGTGTAAATCCCGTGAAATCAAAGGGGGTTGTCAGCATTCGTTTTTACTTAAAATGCACAGCGTGTAGTGGTGGATACGTGTGTGTCTGTTGTTTTTGGGGATGGTGTGCGTTGGGAAGTGTGTGTGAGTTTTACATGCTATTATAGTTACGTAGGACTGTTTGGTTAAGTAGGCACTTAAAAAATATTTTCATAAAAGTGAAATGTAGAGGTTGCTGGTTCTAATCTTGGTACTTTTTACCTCCTCATGGGAGGAAGCTGTCTCTCTTGGGTGAACTAGACAATTTTCAGGTGTGAATCTGTGTCAAGTGAGGCCCTGAGCAGGTGTATTTCGCTCACCTATCATGGGTAACGTAAGGTGAGACACTGTAATTCCTTCCTGACCCCCACAGCTGAGGTAAACCCCTGACTAATGCCACCCTCAGTCCAGCAAAGCAGCGTGTCTGCCTGCTCATACACGAGCATATTCAGACTTTGTGTGTTTTCCTGTGTGTGCACAGCTAAACTCTAATCCCTAATGTCCTCTTCCATTATGTTAACAGCAGGTGCTCTTAATTATATTTTTGATGATTACAGGCCCATTTGTAAACCTCTGTCTTGCTCAGACGTATTAGAGGGAAAAAAATTAATGAGTAATGAGATTACATGAGCAGCTCCACTGTGGTCTCATGACATAATAAACATGGTTCAGTACAAAAAAAAATCATCATTTACCCGCAGAGGCTGGTGAATATTATAATCTGTGCGCTGTTTTCATTTTAACCAACACCTAGAGATTTGGTAGAATTACAAACAATCCTTATTATCAATAGCAATTTCCCTGACACTATAATCCTTAACCAAATTGGCTATTTCACAGTGTTCAGTTCATTTTATTATTTGCACCTGCTTTTCCCACTGTGGCATGTCAGAATGTGTCTGTGAAAAAGGCCTGTGGTAAATGCATTATACAAACATTGCTTCTAACCTTAACTGCTCTGTTCACCCATGGTAAACCCACACAGGTTTTTATTACCACAGCATCGCTAGTATTGTTTCTACTTTGTGTGTATCTTAATGGTTAAATATGGTCCCAGTAACACCTACTGTAGCAGGAAATACCACAGAAGCCACCTTGGGTTTCATTGGACTATAGATTTGATTGATCACATTGGATATTGTCGCCGTCATAGCATCACAACCGTGCAAGATGTTGTCACAAACCTTTACCAGAGTGTAGCTGCGATCACAATGAAGGCTGAGATGGGTGTGGTCCAAGCAAGGGCACCAGTGGTAGGGAGGGGGCCATTGCCCCTCCTCTTAACACCCCATCCCACATTTGTTTTAAGTCACGGATCGGTCTATCACAGCTAGAGCGATCACATCTTTGAAAGGTCTCTGGTTATTATCTTGGCTGATTAGACCTCTCCTAAAGTCACAGCTCCCCATTGATGATTACTTGATTATTTGATCAACACAAAAGTAATTGGCAACTATTTTGATAATCAGTTCACGCTAGAGCAGCACACTGGTGCAGTGGTTTACATTGTTGCCTCACAAAAAGGAGGTTCTGTTTTCACACCCACTGGCTGCTTGGGTTCTTCTGCGTGGAGTTTTCTCCAGGTTCTCTGGCGTATGCCCACAGTCCAAAGACACACAATAATTGGTCACTCTAAATTGCCCGTAGGCATGAAAGTGAGTCTCACAACCTGTCCAGGGTGTATCCAACCTCTCGCCCAATGTCAGCTAAGATTTGAGCCCCTCACAACCCTGAAAAATATAAGCAGTTACAGAAAATGAATGAAGCGTTTAAGTAATTTTTCAAGCAAAAAAATGCCAAAAATATGATATTTCCAGACTCTCAAATGTGAGGATTTGCTGCCTTCCTTGGTTTTACATTATATTACATTTTATATTTTGGGGTTTGGATATGTTGGTTGTACTAAACAAGACAGTTGATGAAGTCATTTTAGGCTCAAGGATATTGTAACAGGCTTTTCTCACTGTTTTCTAATGTTTTGTCGACTAAATGATCATCGATGAATGGGTCATTGGTAATAAAGGTTCTGTATTGGGGGTTTTTAACAGTGGAACTGGAAGAAATATTTATGTTCCTCTCTGATATCTGAGTGTTGTGATGTCTTCTTTAGCTGTATTCCTATATTGTGAATTAATGAATAATTTAGAATGTTTTCTCCTTTGTCTATTGATTCTTCTTTACTTTTTACAGAAAGTTTCACTTGTAATCCTCTCCTGGCTGTATTAACTAAAACTGTATCACCTACCATGATGACAGTGTCATGTGTAGTGTTACATTCCTGTTTAATATGCAGTAAACTTTCAAAGAATCCTGCAGATGAACTAGCATCCAATGGCTCCACCTAACTTAATCTGAGACTGGAGTTATCTTTCCTATCTAATGGCATTCCTCTATGCATTTATGGCTGTCACCTTGTTTAGGTATATCATCTTTGGAACATTCCTTAAGAAGATTACTTCTCTATTCAGCATATATCTAACTGAACCCATTCCTGTCTTACTACCTAAAAATTGAAACTGTGTGCTTGTCTGCTCTCACATCTCTTGTAAATCTCTTGAGAATAGCCATAAACTAATAGCACTCCCGCATCCACATATCCCTCTTATAGTGTGCAACACTAATTCTATTGTGTCTCCTACTCACACACACACACACACTCACACACCCCTCGACATTATCAGGAGAGGAGTCATACTGCATATACAAACATTCACTAACCCACACAGCCCTTAACATCTTTAGCAGATATTCAAACTAAATTTCAGGACTTGTTACAGATCTATAAAACCCCTCAACAAATATTATGTTTGACACCTGCAAGTGCTGACAACAACACTCACACACTTATACCAAACATCTTGGGGGATCTCAACCACACACACATAATGGGAGACGGAGAGAGAAACTAAAACAAAGGAGGGCAAAATGTCAATATGTACTGGCAGACCAACAAAAATAAGAGACTACATCAGCAGTCCCACATTATACTCCCACCCATAGTTTTGTTTTGTCACACTGGATTACAATGCAGCCAAGAGAGTAAATAGTCTTACAGGCCCATAGCTATTTCTTTAATGTACTTTACTCTGTACGTCAGCTTGTTTTGTAAGAGTTTATGGTCCGTACTTAAAGTTCTGTTCGGCCGAGGCTCATCTACAGTTTAAGTAGTTTTTGCAGCTTGTGATGTAGGAATCTAAACTGTGTCAGAAAGTTTATAGAAAGTTTTTTTGCGGACATACCTGCTCAGTCGGCATCAGGTTATTTCCTGCAGCCATGGTCTCACCAAGTGCGCTGGTGATTGCATGCTTCACAATGGTGACATATGCAGTTCCAAAAAATAGCCAATAAACAAATATGTGTTCTCAGTTGAAAGCTCCAGGTTTATAAACTCAGTATTGTTTAGCTGAAGTTTTACTTGGCGTAGTGTAACAGTTGTACTTGTAGAGTGACCCTTTACTGTTTTTATAATGGCTTTTTAACAACCAAATGTGTATGTTTTTTGGCAACCTCTGTCAGTTTTTCCACTGGGGATAGAGCCACTAAAAGTAATTGGTTTTTACCTAAATATCATTGCATTGCTAGCTGGGACTGTGCCATGAGTACTGGGTATTTTAAGCCAAAACATGATCTTTTCCTAACCGTAACCAAGTAGTTTTCGTCGAAATCTAACCTAGCCAAACCACAAGTTCACCACAGTCTTGTTGAGACATGAAGAAACATAAAGTTTCAATGTATCCACTACATAATAACATACAAATGTAACATATCAGTTGTTTGCACAAACACAATACCAACAACATTGGCCAATCTTGACCTTCCTGCTCATGATAGATTTCATTAAGACTGAATTCTGACACGCAGGCTCTTCATTGTCCTGTATGAGAGAGGAGATGGGATTGACTTCTTATTCAAGAAACATATTCATGTTTATATAACTTAACATAATCCAGGCAGCAGAGAAGCTGCTTTGCTGCAGTGAGTGCAAGGACACAATAAAGTAAAGGTTACTGACAATGAAGTGTTTAGCTAAACTAATTTTTTATAAGCTTGTACATTGTGTAAATTGGTATGTGATTATGTAACTAATGTGTTAATTAGTGTGTGACATTTCAGGACTTTTCTTGCAAGTTTTAACCACTGTCTATTAATCTAAACTGCAAATTAACCCATTGTCTTTCCTTTCGATAAATCTGTGCACAAGCAGAAGTGTGAAAATGTCAAGCTGTGGCAGCAACTTTCTTTGCAGCTGTGACTTCCTGGAGTTTTGTCATCAGGTAACAAGAGGAGACTCCATTGTTCTCAACATTGTTTCTTGAAAACTAAATGAAAGAGATACATGTTATTAAGTGAGCATTGAAAGGTGCTGGAAAGAAGATATTTTAGCTTTGGGAGCAGCCAGGCTACCTGTTTTCCCACGTTTCTTATTTTTATGCTAAGCTAACCCTGCTTCATAGTTAATGCTGCCTTCAAATGGAACATGAGAGCTCGAAGTTACGACACGAGAACCTGTATACACAATATGCTTAGCGTACAAGTGGTTGAGTCGTGAGAACACTCCGGCTGGGCAACAGCAACATGGATGCTACTGTCTGCATCTAGAATTCACAGAGGTTAACGGTTTTCCAAGCTAGGGAGCAGGTCATGTAATGTAGGAAATGCAAAGGCGTAGGAAAAAAAAAGGGGCCATTGAGAATAGCATCACTTTCAGCAGACGTATTAAAATTATGGAGAACAAATCTATATGACTAAAATTACAATATATTAACTTACCATTCACCAAAAAAAAATAATGTCCATGGCCTGCGTTATTTCTTGAAACATGAATAAATCACAACTCATGAACTCAGAGCTTTCAGAAAAATTAAACTTTCTCATCTAACTCTCACCTAAAAAGCAAATAGGTGCATATCCTAAAGTGTCAAACTATTCCTTTAAGTTATGAGTGATAATCAAGAAGCAGTCAGAAATACCATGGGTGATAAAATGTTGGTGAGTGGAGGACAACTTGAAGTGTGTGATGTAGAAAAATAACAGTAAAACTCAAAATGTCAAGGTGTCCCTTTAGGGGAATATTATTTTACGATCATTTGAACGTCTCATTAATCACATAGCATGTGGCTATCAGCAGCCATTGTTTTCAGTGAGGAATGCTAACCAATGCAAACCAGCATAGAAACTTTTTTATTCCACAACTTGACAAATACCCGTTGAAGAAATCAAGCAGAGTGAAATGCAAAATGTCAATTGTCCCTCTCAGGAAAAAGCTGCTCTCGACTCATTTGATGAACCCATAACTCACATGGTGACATTCTGTGGAGTTGTACAGTTCATGTATATCCTTTTTGGCATTTACAGTCAATCTGGTGACATTTAGGATTTTAGGTTTCCAAAAAGTCTTTGCAAGTATGTGATGCCTCTTTTGTTAAACTTGTACCGAATTTCTTTGAGGGTGACTCCAGCACATTACAAACACCAATTCTCATGCTCTGCTCTTCCCCTGTGTCACAGTAAAGTGACTTGTGAACAAATTTAATGAGAGGTCAAGATCATAGGCACAATTAGAAGTCCAGCTATCAGATATAGAATAAAAGGGTGGTGACAGATGAACACTGAGGATAGATACCAGTTTACTTAAGCTGGGTTTATCAAAGCATTGTTTAAGACACACTGAGGGGTAGACATGGCGTAATCAATATATCTTCCCACACAAAGGCCTTGTTAAGTTTCTGAGTCATACTACTCCCTGCTATCTCCTGTCATAATCATAAGCGCTTCTGAAAAGGTCATGATATTTTAAATAATTACCTTATACATCAGCATTGAAAATGATCATGTGTCGTTAAGACAAGACAACAATCATGTCATGTTTATTACGTTGATGCACACTTCATTCTTATTCCTATTCAAGACCATCCTAGAAATCAGCATTGACCACACAGTCTCTTTACATCTTTGACTTCCTGTAATGAGCAGCTGAAAACTGCAGTTGATGAAATTGTATATTGCTATCATGTAACTAGCAAATGATCAGGCTTGATACAGGATTCTCAATCATGCCACTCTGTAATTTTAGGCCTTCTGTCCACTTCTTTTCTTTCAAGTGTCTCATATCAAGATGACGTCTGATTTCATTTACATTTAGCCACGTGTGTCTCCATTAGCTACATTGGAAATCTGATTTGAGATGAGAACCTATCTTGGTCTTCAGAGTCCAGAGTTTGATGGTAACGCACCTGAGGCTGTTTGCCAAAAACACCAGAAAAAGACAAAATCTTATCCCAAAGCAGTTTATTTACAGCCTAGCCTAGAGTGTAGCTAGGTAGCAAATAATGCATGCATATTTATATACGCAGGGATGACTTGCCTGAATGGATCAACACCCTCACAGCTCCCTCACCCACCAGCCGCGACGGTTTGAAATGTTTTGAAATCGCCGCTCGTTTCTAGGATAATTTATACAATGTCAAATGCCACAGGCTTGTGCTAATAACGTTAGCATGTTGTATTTGTTTGGAAAACGTGTTTAGTATGACATTTGTTTTGTCAGTGAACCTTGTGAGTTGTAACGGAGCCAACTTATGTATCGTTACCTTTGTTAAATGCTGCTGTTGTCCCTGGTTTTATATGAAAAGAGGAAAAGATCGCTAGCAATGTAAAATGCCATGGGTCCATGTCTTTGGTTCGACAGCCCATTGGTTCGACATCCCATTAGTCCAACTGTCCGCGGTGCTGAACGGCTCGTGGCGGGCGTATGGTGCGCCGCGACCAGCTTGAGGCGGAGCAGGCTCACGGCTTATGTGTTTGTCACTTTCTTTTTCATTTTAACCCACACCATGATCTTTTCCTGACCCTAACCAAGTGGTTTTTGTGCTTAAACCTAACCAGACCTTAACCACAGGGCATCATGATGATTTCGGAACGGACTTCGGAACAATGAGTTTAATATGGTCGGAACAATGGGCTGTCGGACCAATGGGCTGTCGAACCAATGGGCAGTTCCCAATGCCATAGGCTTGTGCTAATAATGTTAGCATGTTATATTTCTTTGGATTCACAGAAAAGTTTTTTTCTGTGACTGCTGTGAGTTATAATGAAGCCAATTTATGTACCTGTGTTTGATTTGAGATGTCACTGTAGCCCCTTTTACACTGCCAGATTTTACATGAATGTTCGGCCGTTTTGCCGGCAAGCTGCGAGCGTTTAGACACACAGAGCTGAATTGGCGAGTTGAACCGAGGTGCCAATTTGGTACACGTTTTTTTACTTGCTTACGCCCCCCATTGCCCCGAAAAAGGCGCATTCTTTATAAACAAAAGTAGGTAGGTGGCAATTTACCACACTCCCCGATTTTGGGCTTATGAAGCAATGTTTAATGTGTGTTTTGAATCAACTAAACTTTACAGCACTTCACAAAAACCTCCGCCACCGATTAGTGTTTTGGAGATGTAACTGCAGAGTGACACAGATACACAGACGCACAAGGATAAATGCTCACAACGACGTAGACAACGTGCGTAGGCGTAGGGTCTGCTGCATGAGTATAAATCCTGCTTAAGAATCCTGGCTACAATGACAGGGTACTATCTGAAGTTGAAAACAAAATTAAAAAAAGTTCCTGATCCCAAAGTTCAGTTGAGTACACTCAAGCACTACGTTTATGTCCCAAATCCAATAAAAGAGTAACCACACTGAGGCTTCTGCTTGTGCTGCCATCCGGTGGCAGCTACATTCACTGCTCAGCAATGCTTTTCCTCTTTAGCTGCCTTTACACTACCATGTCTTGATGCCCAATTCCGATTTGTTGCCTATATCCGATTTTTCCTGACTGCTGTTTACATGTTCTATTCACCTCATTTTTCACGGAGACACGGAGGCAAAACAGAACGCAGCCAGCTTCCGTTTTTTTGTGCGACACTTCCGGTCCAGCACTCTTGACCACTGTGTAAATGTCCCACAGTATTTGCTACAGTGACATTACTGCGTGCATGGAAATGTTTACATTACTGAAAACAATTTTAAGGGCTAACTTTAAATATTTGAAGTTAATCGTTAAAGAATAAATCACCTGGAAAGCTGGCGCTGCTCCACATAATTTAAAAGGTAACTTAGCCTACACAGAGTGGTGGAAATGTCCGTGCAGCTGCAGACGGGTGCGGCTGGATGATGGATGCGTACATGCTGATTCGGGTGCGCTGCAGACGGGTGCGGCTGGATGATGGATGCGTACATGCTGATTCGGGTGCTATCAGAGCCGATCTGAGCATCACTATGGCTTAATAATCAACTCAGTCAATAAAAACAACCCGTCCTGTGTTAGGAGTGTATGTCGCTGACAGAAAAAAAAGAAAGAAAAATTTAATAAAAGATAGAAAAGCAGCGTACACCTCACATATTTATTTCTCACAGTTGCGCACACGTTTGGCTGGGAGGAAGCACAGTCTGTGTGTCTGTGTGTCGAGGGTGCAAGCCGCAGCTTCAGCTGCTCAGGTAGAGAGGCTGTGTAGCCCGGTGTGTTTTTTCACTGATTCGGTTCTGCAGGTTCTCTGTTGGTACACTGGATACGGGGATCAAGCAGTTTGTCTCACTCGGGATGGATTGTGCTTTTCTTCATAGTTTTTGATTGACGTGCGATTTATTCGGCTTTCCTTCCTATCCCTCGCTCATGAGCACGTCATCAAAATGCGCTGTCGTCACATTATTCATGATGTACGACATGGATTGCCAGGAAATATCCGATCTGTCTGTTTAGATTACAGACCTATTGGCAGATATCTGATTCATATCCGATATATTTCCACATATGAAGGAGGCCTGAATCTGATCTGACAATATCCGATATCATGCGTTTTTTTTCCTGTTTACACGTTCATGTTACAGATCTGATCTGTGCCACTTGAGAGGAAAAAATTGGAATTGGGTCACTTGAACCATGTAGTGTAAAGTAGGCTTTTGTTGTCCTTCCCCCCTGCCTCAATGTAGCCTTTGATGAATTTTGCATTAGTGAACAAGATAGGTCCTTAATTCTGATGTTGAAATATTACATATTGAACCTTTAAGTAGCCCGAGGATGCTGCAGCTGAATCCACATCGCCTCTGATTTGCGGATCATAGTAAGCAAGTGTGAATAATCTTTTACACCAAGGACTGCTGGGCCCTGCAGTGTGCTTTCCCAACACATCAGAGAGCTCTGAATGCTCAGATGACATCAGACTGACAAGTGTTACCAAGCGTCTGACTTGATGTTTCATGTCAGATTTGAGACAGAGCGGTTCAAAGGTGCTGCATCAAAATGCAGCAGTCACCTCAGGTGGAGAGCCTTTCACCATTTACAGTGGCCGTAAATGCCAGTGAAATGCCACCAAACACAGAATGTTAAATGTATTTGTGTGTGTGTGTGTGTGTGTGTGTGTGTGTGTGTGTGTGTGTGTGTGAATGTTTACAGACTTGTATTGAAGCATTTGTGGATTTTCTGGTGCTAATCTCTCTGTGTTGATTTGTTTCTTGCCTGATCCATCGATAAAGTCTCACTGATTGCAATGTTAATTCACATCTCTCTCTCTCACA
Source organism: Epinephelus moara (assembly GCF_006386435.1). Lineage (NCBI taxonomy): Eukaryota > Metazoa > Chordata > Actinopteri > Perciformes > Serranidae > Epinephelus > Epinephelus moara. The sequence goes on from NC_065519.1 coordinate 33,034,753, forward strand.
CACACACACACACACACACACACACATACACACACACAGGTTCTTCTGTAGATTGATCTCACAGATAAAAACCAGCTTGATCACCTGATTAAACTCTTACCGCCGATACACACACACACAATCATCTGCATCACATTGACGTACAGAGACAATAGGTGTCTTGTGGTTGCTACGGCAACAGACAGGTGATAATTCATATATGAAGGTTATCGCCTTTCCTCTCTCCCTCTTCTCATTCATTTTTATTCCCTTTCATCTCTCTATAATCTTTTTTAATGTCCAATTCTTTCCTTTTTATCATCTCATTTTTTCTTCTGGTCACCTCCTTTTCTCCCCTCTCCTTTCCTCTTCTTCTTATTCCTCCTCCTCCCCAGTCCAGACCTTGTGGCAAAGTTATTGGGAAGGAGAGGCATCAAATTTTTTTACATGGGCACAATACATCAGTACTTTGAGCTGAGAGATCTAGGCCTACTCCATATGTTGGCTGTGGCTGACAGTGGTAATTTCAAACGGTACCGGCTGCGTTGAGCAAACAATTTGTTTCCCTGAAAGATTATTGTAAGCATAATGGGTAGTATGGAGCAATTTCAAACTAAGCAGGAGTTGCTGATTGTGCTGCCAATTCAACATATTCTCATCTCAACTCAAATACCACCGCTTTGTTAGTGAACATACACATCAAGATGTGATGTGCTAGGTACCTTCCTGCGTCTGTTTTGGACGTTCATGAATGGTGTGTCAGTTTATCCTTGTGACATGCATTATGTCTTTTCAAAATGCAAATGTACATTTTCTGCTTGTTACATACATACATTCTTTTTCAAAATAAACTAACAAGGTAGATAAAACACTTTGGTTTTTAGGTTGATTTCCTGAGGTTTACAAAACTCCATGGTAAGGTTACGGCAACAAAAGTATGTAGCCTACTTAGGTTTAAAAAAAAAGAACCATGATAGTTTGGCCTAAACGTATTGGTAGAATGGTAGAAACCTCAGGAAGAGCAACTGAGGAGTGATCCCTTTTCCAGGACGGACAGACGTGCAATAGATGTCGTACAGAACAGATCAGCATAATAAATTAACAGTAATCCGTATGACACAATGAGACAGAAAGAGAGACAGAGAGAGAGAGAGAGAGAGAGAGAGAGAGAGAGAGAGAGAGAGAGAGATGCAG
>NC_065519.1:33035984-33044702 GCF_006386435.1 Epinephelus moara
GAGAAGGAGAGAAGGTGCCCGGTGTATTATAGGGGGGTCCTCTGGCAGACTAGGCCTAAGTCAGCCTAACTAGGGGCTGGTACAGGGCAAGCCTGAGCCAGCCCTAACTATAAGCTTTATCAAAGAGGAAAGTCTTAAGTCTAGTCTTAAATGTGGAGACGGTGTCTGCCTCCCAGACCGTAACAGGAAGATGATTCCACAGGTCTGCCCCAGCCCAACACGTTCTCATCCAAACTCATCAAATATTGCTGCTTGATTAGTGGACTTTCGCCTGCACATATGATGTGCTAGGTATCCTCCTGTGACTGTTAAGTTTAGGGAACAAAAGTAAGTGGTTAGATTTAGAAAAAAAACATCATGTTTTTGCTCAACATTCACGAGGGAAGCAAACCACGAGCTCCAGAGTGAAAGTCCATGGTTTGTTGGACCCATCCTCCTCCATTCCAGCTCCGTATATTACAATATTACTACGTTGTAAAACTGACACTGTCCGGCAGTGTTATAAACTGACACACCTTTCATAGCGGTACCAGCCGGCGTTATACACTCACACCACCGGGCATCGTATTATATAACCACGAGAAGTGCCTTTTTGCGTTCGTACTCAACACTGAAATCACTGACAACACGGCAGTACTTGACGATTTGGGAATAGGAACAGGCTGTCCAGCCAGACCTTTTCTCTTTTTCCCGTCTTCATCACCTCCCTTCCTCCTCCTTATTCCTTATTCACTGCTCTCCTTTTTGCCTTTTTACCTTCTCCTTTTACCCTACTTGTGCCCTTTGCTCACCTCCTTGTTTCCTTTCTCCCTGCCTTTCTTCATGCTTTCTCATTCCTTCTTCTCCCATTTTCTTTTGCTCCTCCCTTTCTCATTTTTTCATCTTCTACTTCTCACTTGTCTCTCCTCACCCTGTTTTGTCCCCTTGTTTTTCAACTCATCTTCTCCTCTCCTTCTGTCTCCTTCACGTCTCCTCTCCTCCTGCTTTCTCTCCTCCTTCCTCCCCCTATAATTATCATCATCCTCTCCCTGCTCCTTATCCTATTATTTCTCCCCTCCTCTCCTCTCCTCTCCTTTCCTCCTTTCCATATATCTGCAATAACCCAGTTTCGTCTTGTTTTCCCATTCCAAATACTGTCACCTTGCATTACCTCAAAGGTTTTACTGGGCATCCCTGTGGGTTATTTATGTGCACTCGTCTCTATATATGCTTGCTCTTTTCTCCTGCCACCACACTCTCAAATAGCAGCAAAGGGCTCAGGCATTAATATTCAGGCCCTCTAGGCATTTGCTGCTGGAGATATTTGGAAGAATATTGTTTTTTAAATTTATTTTCTATCTGTATTTATTTATTCTTTAGGTGATAGGATTGAACAGAAATTCATTCAGTGGTAATATTTACGCCCCGAGGCATTTTTAAGAGTTGTTTTCAGATATTGGTGGGATATTGTGGTCTTTTTTCTTTGTTTGGGACGATGCTCATCTGGCATCCTGCCCTCTGGTCCTTGTATAATCAAATAACAGAAGAGATAGTGAATATAGCCTGTCTTGTAGGCAGTCGCTATTCCTTCACTTCCAAATAGCCTTTCCGGCCTGGTGTTTATGTCTGCTTTTATATTATATTAAACTTCTGTTGTTTATTTCACTGGCGTTATCATACAGCTATGTGTGGTCCTGTAGGGTTAGAAAGATATATCAGCTTGATTCTTTTCAGACACAGATACTACCCATTCAGTGTCACCCACATCTGATAACAAAAGTTTGTAATGATTCATATGCAGTATTTGATATCAAAAGTCTGAGAAGACAAATGATCCAGTGTGGAGTGGGAGTGAATGACTCAAGAAGTCTGGAAAACCTACAATGAAAGCTGACTCAGGCTGTGATTACACAGGATGCTTTTTTAGCGTCCTGACATTTTCTAATTTTTCTGAATGGATTTCAAATAATTTTGTGTGCTGTTTTGTGGTTGTGTCATCCGGCCTTCACTTTACAGTTTCAGAGGCTTTCCACCCTGACACAAGTTTTATATAGCTGAGTTATCTGACCAGTAACCTCTTGTTAATATATTATCACAAAATCTGTCAAAATATAGTTTTTATCTGATAGGGAAGACCTCTAAACTTTGTATTTGTGCACTGTATTCGTAAGGTACAAATTAAAAGTTGTTTTAAATGCCAAATGCTTAAAGAGTTGCTTCACTGCTGGAAAGGTGGTCTTTTCATAAAACTGAGCTGTCTATGCAACAGAAAGACACAAATACTTTTGAAATTGGTGCAACAGTACTGAGGAGAATGGCTGTGGTATTAGCTTTCGCTCAAGAGGTCGAAAACCTTCAACTATCAGAAATTGACGTTTTAGGAGTTGGGCAGTAAAGTGTGGCCGGACAACAATATGGCGGCCAGCTGGTTACAAACAATGTCATGTTATAGTTAAACACAAGCTAAAATATCTTTCTAAAAATATTTTGGGTGAGCAATTATAGGCAACACAGTGACAGAATCTTGGTTCATAATGAAGTGCTGTAAAGTTTAGTTGATTGACAACATATCCAAAACACACATTAAACATGGCTTAATAGTTACAGTTTCAAACACAAGTACAAATCTGTTTCATTATAACTTGCAGGAGTCACAAACAAAGCACTTGTCTTTTCCTGGACACATTTTCCCCACAAATACAACATGCTAATGTTATTAGGGGAACTGCCCATTGGTTCGACAGCCCATTGGTTCGACATCCCATTGTTCCGACCATATTAAACTCATTGTTCCGAAGTCCGTTCTGAAATCATCATGATGCCCTGTGGTTAAGGTCTGGTTAGGTTTAGGCACAAAAACCACTTGGTTAGGGTCAGGAAAAGATCATGGTGTGGGTTAAAATGAAAAAGAAAGTGACAAACACATAAGCCGTGAGCCTGCTCTGCCTCAAGCCGGTCGCGGCGCACCATACGCCCCCCGCGAGCCGTTCAGCACCGCGGACAGTCGGACTAATGGGATGTCGAACCAATGGGCTGTCGAACCAATGACATGGACCCTGTTATTAGCACAAGCCTATGGCAGTTAGCATTGTATACATTAGCCTAACAGCTAGCAGAGATTTACTCCACTCATATGAAGCCTAAGACAACAGCAATATTTAACAAAGGTAACATTACAAAATTAGATTCCATTACAACTCACAAGGTTCACTGACAAAACAGCTGTCTTACACTGACCACATTTTTCAAACAAATACAACATGCTAACGTTATTAGCACAAGCCTATGGCATTTTACATTGTATAAATTAGCCTAGCAACTAGCAGAGATTTCCTCTACTCATATGAAGCCAGGATCACACACAAGACTTAAAATGCTATTTTGTGTGGGCTTTAATGTCTTCACCTTCTTGTGTCTTATCTGTGAAATAAAAGTAAATAATAGTTCAGCTTATACAAATAAAAGTAAACGTGTAGTAAGATTTCTGGGGAGGTGCACGTCAGGCTACACCGTAGGTACGTTGTCGATTTAACGCAGAAATATAAATCCTGCTTTAGTTTTACCGTTTGATCAGAGTTTGGTCTGATTTTAAGAGATAGAGAGTGGGGCAGCTCTCTTCTTCACTCTGCTTCTATACTCCTTGTGTCCACGGTGACAGGCATACAAAAATGTGGAAGTACAATCTGTAGTTCAAGCAACGGCCCTAGAGCCAGCAAAAATCTGCCAGATGGTGTGTTTTGAGCTGGGACATGTGCAGTGAGAGCGCGATGTTGGTAAGATGGAGGAAAGTTTACCACAGTTCATTTACACATACTACCCACGTTGTAATGATACAAAGCTGGTTAAAAATCAGCCAAGTATTCCTTTAAAATGCTTAAAGTTCTGGTAAACTGAGCTAACAGCGAGTGTACACATACAGACTCAGAAGCTGCTGTTCATAGTGAATAGGACTGACCCTGCACGCTGAGCTACAGAGATTTAAAAGGAGCCCAGGGAATATTGACAAAAACACTTCTTAAAGGGTAACTTCCATATGTTTTCAACCCCTATTTTCCAATTTTTCTTTGTCTCAGTGACTAATGGCAAACTGCTGCAGTCTTTTCATGCTATTCCTCTGGGAGGCTTGGGTATCCTTTATTTTCATTATTTATCACTGTAATCCATTCCATTGTTGTTCATAAACATATTGATTTTAGCATTGTGTTTTATATCTGTCAATGTCAGAATTAACAGATCTCCAAAGAGATCTAAAAGTCGCAGCATCATCATTGCTAACAAACACAACACAGAAGCCACCAGTTACATTTGAATAGCATTTTTTTTCAACAGGGTCACGTTTTTGGATGAACAGTTCACTTTTATGAAACCTGTCAGCCAGAATGAGGAGCAAATAATGCTGTTACACTTTAGATCACGCCCTGCATCACTCATGGCTGTGGTTTGGTTTGGAGATTTGAATGCTCTGTTGCCCTTGTAACACTGATATGTCACTGTGAGTGTACTGATATATTTGCTGGGGCTTTTGTTTGATCTTTCAGCTTTTTTTTTTTTTTTTTGTGGCTTCTTTTGCAACAAACCAGTCGTTTCTTTGGAGACATCTGTTTTGTTCGGCAATAAAACTTCAAACAGTCAAAACATGTTGAGATAATCACTTCTTTTTGATGCTGATGGGACATATAAAAGACCAAAACACTAAAATCATAAAAAGTTTGTCTATGGAAGAAATAAAAATGAGAAATGAGTTTCCAAGAGTTTACTGTTTTTGCCAGAGAAGAAAACAGTTTGTAATAAAATTCTGTACTTTCTTCTCGCAGTGTTTCATCAATTTTAATGTTTTCTCTTTGATTGTTCGACATTTATTTATCAAATCTTTTCTTTGTGTGGGGGCTTGGGCGTGTTTGGTAATTCCCTTATCGTTACAAAATTATGGTGTTTTCCTAATGAGGTTTGGCATCTGTGAAGCTTTTTTCTAATACTGGGCTTTGTGATTTTGCTCTGTGGAGAAATTAATATTTCAGAAGTGATTAAATTCATTGATATCTGGCCTTGATATTGATCATTCATCATTCCTCTGTATGTGAGGAAATTAATGAAGTTTTAGAACAAAGTTTCTTCGGTGTCTCGCCCTGACTGCTGTTCTGTTTTTGTGTTGCTATGCTCGGAAATGTGTGATATTTGATGGCATGGTATATAAAGTAGTGCCCTGTATGATATTGTAAATGAGCAAACAGGGATTCTAAAGGCAGAAGGAAAGACAGCAGAATGATGTTATATCTGTGATAGAGGATGACAAACAAATGAAGACAAAAACTATTTGCGATGCCGTCTTTCCCAAGACGAACATCCAAGTTTTCCCTTTTCAACAAATTTGATCAAAATCAATCATTTACTGCCGTCTGCCCCATTTCACTGCTGTGATCGACCCAAATCCCACTCTGCATTATGCATCCGTCTGTTGTTGCGTTAGGCATCTATTTGTCGTCATCTTCTGGCAGTGGTGGATCTTCCTATGGGCAATATAGGCTGAAAATGCCCCCAACCCCACATACACCCCCTCCTGACAAATGGAACATAGGGAAAATGGTGAGGTGGAGTGTATGTGGAGAGCATTAGAGTAAGAGAAAATGAAAGGGCAAAAGTCAAAAAAAGAAAAACAGTACAAAAACAGATGACGATTGCACATATTCACACAAGTTGTTATTCATGTTGATTCGCTCTTGTTATTGCTCTTCTTTTGGGGGATGTGCTAGGTCTGGCACTGTCACCTGGTACCTGAGCTCAACTTTGATTGTCTCTCCAATACTTCCAGCTAGCAGCCACATTCCTCCAGTTGTGGCCCCAGGGGCGTCATAGAGGGGGGACAAGTGGGACTGATTAGCCAAGGCCCCAGTGGGAGGGGGGCCCTTGAGAGGCTTGTGATAAAGGGTTTTGTTTGCAATTTTTTAGTTTAGTAATTAGTGCCATAACTAAATTAAAATTGGCTAAATTAATTTGTCAAAAGACTGAATTTTGTGTGAAAAAAAAAGAAATAGTGGAAGTTCTCTAAGGCCCCTCTCACCCCTTAAGGCTGCAAAATGCTTTTAAAATAGTCTGTCTGAGTGAATGACTGCTTACATTGCTGAAGCACCACAGTCTTGTCTTTCCCCGATGAGAGAAATTAGCCTTCAAAAATTAAAAAAGGAAGAAAAGAAAAGGAAAGAGAGCAAGCTCACTTTAAAAAAAAAAATCAAAGGGTAAGAGACACTTGGATCAATAAGGTGGGTGGGACCACAAAGACTGCGAATGCATAGGGCCCAGAATTTGGTGCCACACCCCTGGTTGGCACTGATGTTATCTCTGAAGCTGCGGAGAAAAGTCACAGAGGACAAACCCAACATTAAAGTTTCAACAGAGGAGCGAAAATACTTCAAGTGTGATTCAATTTAATGTTGTTCTGTTCACTCTCTCGTAGTCATATTTCATTTAAATCATTCACACACACGCACTGATTCATTGATTATATCATGTCTCCTGCAGTCATGTTTCAGTCAAATGTTCACTCTGTAATAGTGCAGCTGGCCTACTTATGGCCTGATTGAAACCTAATGAAATCTTTTAATGAGCAGTCTCTGTGTGACAGCCTCTGGAGGGCCAGGCTGAACTCACACACCACTGTCAGTGTGTGTCTATGTGTGCGGAACTGTCAATGAGCATGCTGCATGAATTGAAGTTATTTGTGCAGCTGAGAGCGTAGTGCATAGATGTGAGAGCATGCATATATGTGCCCCTGAGTGTGTGTACAGTATGAGTGCGTTTGTCTGGTTGTATGAGCATCTTTTCTTTAAAAAAAGCCTCTTTTCTGTCACCGAGACCTGGAAGGGGATTCCAGGCATTGCCGGGAGAACACAACACACCAGAGACAGGATTAGCTCAACTTGAAGTGAACAACCCCGGAATAATTAAAATGTAATTTTTTTCTCTCTATAAACCCCGTCTCTTCCTACTCCTCTGCTTTGCATGCAGGTCTGGTCTAAAATGTTTCCTCTCTCCCTCCTCTCCCCTCCCCTCCTCCTCCCGTCTGTCCTGCTTCCCTGCATGTAATTTTAGTTTTTTAAAATGTTTTCTCTGTCTCCTCTTCCCCGTGGAGAGCAAGAGCACATAAGTAAAGAAGCTCTTATCCTCGCACCGACGAGTAGATAAGAATAGGAATTACAGAGGCATTCACTGGAGAGAGGGAGAGAGATGGAGGGGGAGAAGAAAGAGAGGGATTGAGTGATCCAGACATAGAAGAGGAGGGGGGGAGAAGGTGAGATAGGAAAAGGAGGAGGGGGGGAAGCAAGAGGAGAGGGAGAACGACAGAGGAGAAAACACAGAGCTGCATACAAAGAAAGGGACACGCAAGCTGTGCTATGCCGCTTTGGGCTTGGTTGTGAATTTACTTTTTCTTTTTCTTTTTTTCACACAGGATGAAGTTTATGGAACGGTGACTGATAACAGGGAACTTCTTAGAAGGTTCATCCAAGGACCGGGGCACATCCTTTCTCTCTCATGACCTATCTAAGCACAGTATATACCAGATCTGATTAAACATTCCCTTGTGCAATAACAAGAAAATGTCATAGACAGAAATAAAAACAAGGCCAATCATCTCTGAGGTCCCAGTAGTCTCTAATGGTATCGCTGGGTAATGTAATGCCTGCTACGTTATTATTATGTGTCTGTAAATGGGTAGAAAATGGAAATTCACTTCAATTTAATTCAATACATTTATTGTCCCCAAAGGGAAATTTGGTTTTGGCAGAACACTTGTGATTTCACATCTTGATGGCAGCTCCTGCACGAGCAGTTCTCCCCTCTGCAACATGTCCTACTGTTAGTAAGCTTTAGTGCAAAGGGAAGTATTTTTCACTGAGTGCAGTGTTGTTCTTATCATGAACAATGCCAGATTCAGAGTAACCTAATTGGATAAGTACATGTACACATACAAGGAATTTGACTTTGTTTCTTCATTTATGCCTTCACGCTGGTGACAACTTTGAATTTGGCACAAACATCCACTTGAACTCAAGGATGAAATGATTAGAATTTGGTGAACTAATCTTGGGTTCCCATCTTGAAACTAGGGATGCCAATAAAGTCGGCACATCATCAGTATTGGCAGATAAAGGCTTTAAAATGAAATATCAGCACTGGCCTGAAATTAACATTTCTGCTGATATGTCAGGCCAATAAGATGACACTTAAAAATTCTAGACTGTATAAAAAAAGAAAGATGACGACAGCTCCCCATAAACAAAGCCAAAGCCATGACCCCTTACCAGGATAAGTGGTTAAGGAAAATGAATTAATGAATTAATATATTGGTATTGCCATAGGCAACAGGCCAAAATGAGCTATAAAAAGTTGTCATATCAGATATCGGCCAAAAATCCAAGATTGTGCATCAACATAATTCATAACTGAACGCAGACTTTTGGTTTCACATGGGGCACAAGCCCCAGTCTCCTGGGTCATGTGATCACAGCCTCCTGGTCAGAGTTGGGTATAACGCATTACAAAGTAATGCGTTTGAGTACTTTGATTACTTTTTGCAGTAACAAGTAACCTAACACGTTAGTTTGCTGTTTGAGTAATCAAATACTTAAGTACATTTTCAAACAAGCCATCAGTTACTTTCATTACTTTTAGAACGCTGGTCCTTCAGCTCCGAAACAGCAACGGCTGTTGTTTGGTTCTAATAACGGAGATAACGTTAAACCT
>NC_065519.1:33044956-33050735 GCF_006386435.1 Epinephelus moara
AGCGCCCTGTGGTCCATTGCCCAATAGGAAATGTAGAATACTCCAAAGTACTTTAAAAGTGCTTGAGTTACTTTTCTCAGGGAGTAACGTTGGAAGTACTTTTAAAGTAATTGAGTTACTTTACTCAGGGAGTAACGCAGTAAAGTAACTGGTTACTTTTTAAAAAGTAATGCCGTAACGTTCTTTGATTACTTTTAAAGTAACCCTTACCCAACACTGCACCTGGTTCACAATCATGTGTTATACAGATTATAGTGCATTACTTTTCTTAGGTATAAGAACAACCAGTGAATGAGAACAGCCTGAATTAGAGTAGTGAATGGTTTGATATTACGGGGTTATTCAAAGTGTATGACTGATTTAACTGTTTATTAGATTAATGGCCTGTTTTCTCTGCAGTGCTGTCTGTCCATTGTAGCCTGTTCCTATCCTGTTTGGTGGCTGATCCAAACCACACAGTTGCACTTACAAAAGAGAACAAAAACATTTTACACAGCTCTATTAGTTATATAACAGGGAATAGTGCACTCAAAGAGCGAACTGGCTCACCATTGTGCTATAATACCTTGTTAATATTTTATACATATGCTGGGGCTGGGCTGACCGTGGCGAGCCAACTGAAGGCTGACCGGTGTATTCTGTTCTTATCCAGACAATGAAGCAGAGCACAAAAATAGAAACAAGCCTCTCATCCATCATCCCTCCACACAACTCAACACAATGAGTCAAGGGGTTGATTAACCAGCCAATTACAGTGGTGTTTGGTTGACGACAGATACACTATGGGATACCATTAGAGATGATTTACAGGGATGATTAAAGTGTTTACTGGATATGCAATTTAAATGGACACCTGCTAGACAGTGCTGTTTTCAGTCGAAACAGCACTGCAATAAAGAATACAAGGGGCTGCGCTGATAAGGGCATGTTGCCACAGTTACCAATGGTATACAGTCCAGGAAGGCCAGTTTGAGTAGTACACAGATCCTTGACTTTGAAAATAATGCACAATCCTTTATAATACTGTTGAAGGGATTTGACCACTCTGGAAACAGCAACAATCGTCCTCTGCTGCATTTCTTTGTCATTCATACTACAAAGAAATATACCAGGACTTTGCATTTGCAAGTGTTGAATTGCCCGATGTGGTGCATTGCAGAGTGAAATTGCCACTTACGCCCTTTTTTAGCATTTCTTTTTCTAAAGTCCTCTGTGATGGCATCCACAATGTGTCAAGACAGTAGCTTTGACCCTCAAATCAGGTAAGGAAAAAAACTGAAATAGGGAGAAAATCGATCCCAACTAACCACCAGTAAAGTTTTGTGACTGTATCTTGCATGGTTATGATGCTATGCCACTGACAAAATCTGTCCACAGATAGACAAATATTTATATAAAGTGTTGTGCACGCTCGCACTTCACAAGAGATCAAATTCAAAATTTTGTCCACAGGTATTTAAATGATGAGGGTGGTACAGTGGTACAGTGGTTAGCATTGTCACCTCACAGCAAGACGGTTCCTGGTTCGAGCCCCTGGGTGGGGTAGCCCCTCTTTGCTGAGTTTCTATGTTCTCCCCATGTCAACGTGGGTTTTCTGTGGGTACTCCGACTTCCTCCCACAGTCCAAAGGCATGCAGGTTAGGTTAATTGGTGACTCTAAATTGTCAATAGGTGTGAACGTGAGCGTGATTTAGCTGTCTCTATGTGTCAGCCCTGTGATAGTCTGGCAACCCCACCTCTCGCCGAATGTCAGCTGGGATAGGATCCAGCCCCTCCAAGACTCCTAACAGGATAAGCGATTACAGACAATGAATGAATATTTAAATAAATGATCATCATTCTCTTGCAGATTTTTCCCAAAACTGGTCAGATGCTTTAACTCTATGGACTCTAGTTTCCCGGTGCAGCGCAGAGTGGCGCAGGGTGGCGAACCCCGCGCAGAGCTAGTTTCGAGCAGCGCAACCCAAGGCGCGCTCAGTTTGGGTGTGGCGGCGCAGCAGGGGGAGGTGTCGACAGATCCAGCTTGGCGCAGTGACAGTTTCGTGCCAAAAGGCTTCGCCGAAGGTGCGCTAAAAGCTCGCCAACTGAAACCACGTCTACTGTCAGCGCAGGCGGAGCGCAGCCGGTGTAAGCCGAAGTTTGGCTGACCGGCGGACAGTGCGCACACGTCACCAAAACCTCACAGGCAGGTTTCCAGAATATCAGGCACATTAACGATGCAATAAATACCCAAAAAAACACTATTCAATGCAACTATCTGCAATCAGCACATAAATGTATCTCTATATCGACTGTCCCGTCACATCTGATGTCAGATCAAAGGGGATTGGCACCGTTTGGCACGTTTGGCACGCGTAATGGAAACCCAACCTGATTTGATTAACACAGCTGCAAACTAATGAGTTCACATCCCTCTCAGCCAACCACAAACAGCCACAGCATCAGATAGGGAGTATATATTCAGCATCTGTCATCTTAGAAAAGTCAAAAGAAAAGAAACAGAGTGAGACTGCGAGAGAGAAAGAGAGAGCGCGCGCGCACGAGAGAAACGCAACATTGATTTACAATTGTGGTGACCTCCTCCCAGGCTACCTTTGCATCATCAGCCCGTGGAGGTCTGCTCGCAGTTCCGTATATTCGGACACTGCGAGCTTGGACCTCCCGGACCAAAACATCAGTTTCCTCCTGGGAGAAGTTTGGCCGTGACGCTGCTGCTCTCTTCCGCCATGGCGAATTGAGTAAACTCTCATTATGCCTTCACGCGACGCATTTAAGGGCGAGGAGAGGGGCTCATTTGATTGGTGTGATGTGAATGGGCTGTGTAAAACCCACTCCACGCCTTCTCTCCTCCCTCTTTCCGACTTGCGCCGGTAGGAGGGACAGAGGTGGGATAGAGGATTAGCTGCACCAGGGCGCACGGTGTGCCAACCTTACAAAATCCGCCTGGCCACACCCAGTTGGCGAAGCGCAGGTGCACTGCGCCTCCGCCGTGCCCGGTCTGCGAAACTAGAGCCCTATGTGTTCTGTCAAATCCGATGCCGATGTGGCTGACATTCCGAATTGTTTTATTCAGACCTGGCGGGCACGATTTGCATATAAATGTAAGATTTCTTCTGTTGGAATCTGCAATGATTTATTCATAAATGTCCCTCAAATATCCACATTAACTGGCTTCAACTGTACCTGTAGCTGTGTTGTCTGCTGGTGTTGTGTCAGCATACCGGGTGCCATAAAACAAGCGTCATAAAATGTTGTGAGAGTGAACAATGCTCATGTTCAAGTCCACAAGTTGCAAACTGCATTCCTCATTTCACCAAAAATAGAAGCATGTCCAGTGAAGGCACTCTTTGTGCACAACACTGCATATAACACGTGCCAAAGTACTCAAAATGGCTTCTGTGGTACTTTGTGCAATAGATGTCTCCAGGACCACGCTCTACCATGATGACACACACAGACTCACAAGGTCATTTTTTATCATTTTTGCCCTTTTTGCTCCAATTTTATGTGCAAATTAAAACCAGGCATAAAAAACTGATGGTTGGACTGGAATAAATCGCATTAACACCTGAAACTGTAAAACTAAGTCTCTGATGTTAGTGCTGTTTGATATCATGTAACTACCCCTGGTATTAATATCTCCATGTGTTTCATTTTTTATCTCTGAGCAGCAGGCAAAGCAGATAACACAGGTGAATCTGTATTGTTCATGGGTTCAGTATGCCGGCAGATCTATAGATTGGACCTGTTTCACAATGCTCTGTACTCTATATCTTGGAGATCAGTTGTAGATTACTGACAGTATAATTCCCGGGGCTATCTGAGCTGATCTGCTGTGTTCTACCTTTGGATAAGACAATCCCAGGTCAGAGTCATGGAGCAGGCATGGTAACTGATGCTGCTGCTCAGCAGATTAAATCTATTGTGACCTGGGGCAGCCTGCATGCTAGATAAGACCATATGTCACTGTCTATGGACACCGATGACCTGAACACAGCTGATCTGGTGTCTGCTGGTGAGGGAGAAGAGTTTGTGGAGATATTGTAGGACAAAAGACACAAAGACAGAGTATGCGTCTTTTTCTGTCTTTTCAGTCCCATCGGACAAAAAGCTAGAGCTTAGCACTTCTCACATAATATAGAGCTGAGTGGTACCCAGTCTCCACCACGCTGGTATTAAACTTTAAACATGTGTGTGTCTGGGTGCGACTCATGCTGGCTTTGGCTTTATTCTCCACAGCAATAAAAATAAAGTAGCGTTCTTTGTGGAGTGCCTCAATATTGTATCAGGTATGTAATCATCTATCTCCATTTCTCTGTTCATCTCCCCACTGTCCCACTGTTGATATTGATGTTGTTGATGCTGAGGACAATATTAGAAGCAATATCAACACTTCTCTCAAGAAGACGAATCTCTCCGCAAAATCTCTCAGCACCCGGGATGCCATAACAACTGTACTCTGAAAAGGGATATAAATATGTGTTCTGGTGTGTGTTGCGTTTTACCAGTCAAGAAGAGACCATTTAAGTGTCCCACTCACCATTCCACATTGTTAACGTTGTGTGTTCAGGCTGTATGTTTTCAGTAGAAATGGCCCCAGCATTAGGAATCAAACCTGGGATGAATTATGTCATGCTGTGAGCTACAGAGCTGTGTGTGTATTCATGTGGGTTTTCCGTACAGTGTCAAATGCATCAGAATACACACATACTCTCATAATGTAGGTTAATTGTATTTGCTGCCTGCCAGGTTTTATTATGAATAGATTAAATGGGCATAATGAGCTGATTTGATAGCTAAGGGAAAATATTCCTCCCACGCACACACATTTAGATCCACATACAACTATGTGTTAACCTGCATATGAACACATCAATTGCGTAAACATCAGAGGTCAGTAAGTCTCATTATGTTTGCATGACTGCATGGAAAAGTACAGTGACTCATGGGATGTTTGGATGCAGTTACTACACATGATATGTATGCATGTTATATGTACATTATAATGACTGGCTTTACAAATTTCTCCCATACAGTATGTGTCAAATTTTAAGTGCACATGGATACTGGAAGAAACACAAGGAAAAGACAAACTAGCACAATGCAGCAAGGTACATATTCTTCCTGGTGTGCATTCTTTCAAACATTTGAATTTGATTGGCTAATGCAATGTATTGCCAAGAAAGACTACACTGCAGGGAAGATCAACTTTTTTGCCAGAACCCTCTGTATTGGCAACTCTGCTGCACCAACACAATGAAATGAGGAGGCTGCATTTTTGATGCAATTGTGTTTTTGGTCTGAATGTGACTGCAAGGTCCTGAATATGAGTATTCTCAATCAGCTTTTTACTAGTAACAGTGTCCTTCATTGTAGCTTATTTAGTCATAAAAACTCAATGTTAAAGGTTCAGTGTGTAGGATTTAGGGAGATATATTGTGAGAATATAACAATTGTGTTTTCTTTAGTGTATAATCACCTGAAAATGAAAACTGTTGTATTTTCGTTGCCTTAGAATGAGAAATGTGTATCTACAAAGGGAGTGGATCCTCTTCTAAGGAGTCTGCAATGTTTCACCACCATGTCTCTACAGAGTCATTCTCGGAACCCACTGGCTGTATTCGGCGTCTGACTTCCGGCAGACGGCGATACAGCCTCTGGGGGCAGACCCCCGATTTTTTGGCATTCCGGTTTGATTTGGGCAGAGGAGGCGAATTTCCGTTTCCGACTTCCGTTTATATATAAGTAAATATGCTGAACCATTGCAATGGATTCAGAG
>NC_065519.1:33051306-33067805 GCF_006386435.1 Epinephelus moara
GAGAAAAGGGGGAGCGCACATTTCCGGGAGGGCGTGTCCTTTTCAAAAATGCAAGAGGCGTTGCTTTGTTGCCAGCCATTTTCGCCGGTGTGTTAAACACACTTTAGAAAGGAGTGTCCCCAGACTATCAGAAGGTGGAGATCTCTGATTGTCTGGTGGCGAGACTAGTGCCATGTTTAGTATGGCACCAGATAATGAAACTGTGTGGCCACAGTTATGAAACAAGACCTGTTGTCACAGCAGTAGCCTTAAACACTCATGTGCTACAAAAACCATATTGTCCATTGCATGACTTCTTAAAAAACAAAATAAAAGGATGATCTTCTAGTGCCAATGTGCAAAATGCGCATCTGTATGTGGGAGTGTGTACAAATCTCTATGTGCATGCTGTTTTGCATTAAAAACTTACAGTAGTATGCCAGTCCTAATGGTTACGTTAACATCTGGTGTGCAGTGAGATGACATGTACATGCTCTCTAATTTAACAAATGTCATTATTAAAGCTCAAATAATTACAGTCCAAGTGATAAATCATTGAAGCCAACCAAAGGTTACACATTTGCATACAGCGAGAGGAGAGATGAAATCTAATTAGTTAATGATGTTTGCTGTGTGAGTTTTATTTATGGAAGCCAGATTTTCACATATGCACATATGTTGGGTTGCATATTGTATCTTAATGTTTCATTTACTTCCTGTTCTTTTGAATACAGAGAGTGTGTCTTTTACACAACCCAAGCACCTCCGGATACACTACATATTTATATTAGGTAGCAGATTACTTTTCATTTCAAAAATGCTGTAGTGTGGTTAGGTTTAAGCACAAAAAGTGCTTGGTTACAATTAGGAAAAGATCATAATTTGGCTTAAAGTACCCAAGTTTGGTGGCTAAAGAGCCGCTGGAAATATAGCGATGTCTCTGTAAAAATTAAACACTTTTGGTGGCACTATTCTGCTGGGACTACAGCAACCAGGTTACAAATAACACCCACAGTTGCAGGTTAAAAAGCTGCTGGAGACACAGCAATGACTCGCTGTAGAACTGCCAGTTTTGTTGTTTGCAGGGTCTCCAACAGTGGTCCGCAGCTTGGCAAGCATCTCGCCCAGGTGACACACCATCCCCTCCACCTCCTGATGACAAAGTCAGCTCATATTACTTTATTAACGTTGATATGATTAACGTACCTGTGGTTTGCAGAAAGTTCAATGCCAACATTTTCCACTGGCGAATGAGTTGGTGTGCATACACTTGCATGAAAGTGAATCGATGCATCATGTGGGTACTTCATAATGGATATTTAGCATGCAGCCATGAAACTGAATCTTCCCTTTGGTTTCTGTGCTTTAGTCATGTTGGCGATTGGAATTATATACCACTATAAACAATGAAAGAGTTATAACAACATGACAAGTGAAAAAGCAAAAAGACAAGACCTTTAGACAGTTTAGTTTGGACGATGTATTGCTCCTCCGTCTCTGTGTTACTCATTTAATACTGTGTTGATGCACCGCCCCTCAGTGGTCACAGTCCCTAACAGGCTTTTAATAATGCACGATTTCCACCAAGTGATGGTGGTTACACAACAAAACACTGGTGTAGTATGTGAAGAGTTCCAGCTCATGAGGACATCTGTGGAAAACTGGTTTCTTCAAAGTCTTTTTTTTTCCAGTTCAAAAGTATTTATTTTATTTTCCGTCAATTGTGTTTTTCTTAACATTCTTTTTACATTAGCAGATTCAGTAATCATGATTGAAAAGAAAGATCAAACATAGGTTGACAAATAGATTCTGAAGCTCTTTCTGAAATATCACCTGCAAAAAACACTTAAAGTCACATCAGGGGGCGTTCATAATTGATATTGCGTCTGAGATGATAAATTATGTACTTGTAATAATTTGTTAAATTGCTGTGGTTGCAAATAACGTTGTCAGGTGTCTGGACACTGCCTTTGTTGTGAAAATCAATAAAGTATACTTGGTCCGGGTGTTTATTGCTGTCACTTGGAAGATGAAGAACCAGCAGAGTGAAGGAAGGCGGAACAGAGTCACAGAATGAGGAGAAGCCTGAGGCAAGGTTTGAGTTTGTGTCTCACGGGTCTGTTTCCTGTCTCCCTGCTGCCTTCTTCCTGTCTCTCCATCACGGTGTGGCTGGGATTGGGTATGACACATGGCCCCCGCATAGACACCGAGGGTCATATTCACTAAGACTTTTACGCTTTGTTTCAGAACACATTTAGCGCCTGGAGGCATGCGTGTTATCTATCAAACAGGGGATCAGGGCTGGAACAGCACTTTACTTGTCATCTGTGTGTGCCTTGCGTGCTGTCAGTTGAGTGGGATTGTCTCTGTCTTACTCATGACATTCAAGCATCAATAATGTGCAAAGTTAGTGTGATTTAGTATGTTGAATTTGCTGGAATTCACATAATTAGAGTAGGTCAATTTTGCCTTAAATGTCTTTGCCTTTAAAGCTATAGATGCCACCTTCACTTTTCTTCATCCTCAGGTTTGAGCATCTGCTGGACCAGTTGCTCCGTCCTGCCTGCTCCTCCTGCTGTGGAGGCCTGGGGTATTTCATTTCCTCCGAGACTGGTTAATGACTCCTACCACATACATTTTAGGAGTAATAACTGCCCAACAGAGTTAGATGATAAGATCCATTCCACTCTTGTGTCTGTGCAGTAAATATAAAGCTACTGCCAGGTTATTTGGTTAGTATTGGGTTTTGTCAGCATCGTGAGTTTGGTGCTTCAGAAAGTTACTGCACCCAGTCAAGAAATAGTCCCACATATAACCTCCCATAACATCACAGAATTTTGTTTTAACATTACGATGTTTGTACAGCTTCAACAAACGAGTCATGTGTTCACAGGAAATGTAGGTTTTAGCAACTACTTTAGGTTGAGGCAACAAAACTGCTTGGTTAGGTTTAGTATTTCTATTACGTAACTTAACTTAGTTAGGTAGGTTGACAAGTATATCTCGTGACATATGTCATGTGACAAGTATGTTACAAGATGTTAACTAAATTACGTAATAAACAAAAAACATTGATTTCTGCTTTTACACAGGACACAAACAGCAGTCTCCTTGATGAAAGTTCTGTCCTGTGTTTGTTTGACCATTCCTTCACACCAGGTTCAGACTGGTTTACACTGGAGTTTGCTACGTAAAAGCCTGGTGTGTCTAATACAGGTACTAAAAGGGTGCCTTGTGCATGAGATGCTGAGGGCCACTGACCAAGCTGGCGCATTTGACACCCTGCGGATGAGAACAGGCTGGCTATTCCTACCCATTTCCAGTCTTTGTGCTAAGTTAAACTAACCAGATGCTAAGTGGCTCACCATACAGACATTAGAGTGCTGTCAATTATGTCATCTAACTCTTGGCAATAAAGATATCACCTTCCTTCAAAAGTCCAGTGTGTAGGATTAAGGGGTGTCTATTGGCAGCAATGGTATATTATAACTTATATTCATAACTGTGTTTTCATTACTTTATAATGACCAGAAAACAAGACTCCCCTTAGATTAAGACCTTTATATCAACATATGGAGCAGGTTCTCTTCTACGGAGTCCACCATGCTTTTCTACAGTAGTCCAGAATGGACAATCTGAACAGTGGCTCTAAAGAGGGCCATCGACCACCATAGTTCTCCCTGCTGCTTTGCACACAGCAGAAGTTTCAGTTCTTTAATCTCACCACTACATGCCACTAAATCCTAAACACTAGACCTTTAAGTCACAATTGAAGCATCCAAGTTGTAATAAATTCCACATCTTTATGCTTTTCCCATGACGGTTAAACTCTGATCATGTATCCAAAAAAGTTAATTTCAGTGCAATAGAGTCAATAATGGGAGTAAAGCGTGACCATGAACATTTGTATGTTCTCACCACATGTCAACCTTCTCAGTCATAGGAGTCTTTTGTATATATAGATGGGCCATTAACCATTGTCTTACCCAAACAGACTTTTATAACTGTAGCTGGTATGTCAGATTTAGACTCCAACGTGAGTACCCTGAATGAATGTATGTTATTGTTGTGTTACTCTTGCTGTATTGTTTGGTTCCTGTTGTTTACCTACTTTACCTACACAACACCAGACAGCCATGAAGAAAAATCCTCATCTTGAGTAGTAAAGGCTTGTTTTATTATTAAAACAAAATATCTACTCTTCCAGAGCTGCTGCTCAGAAGCACGGTAGCGTTGGGCTGTAATGGACTTGGACTATGGAGCTAAAGTGCTTTGACTAAGTGCTCCATCTGTCTCACTGTATCTAACACAGGTATAAATGTGTTTCCCAAAATAGAACAAAAGAACAAACTGACATTGGCAGAAGCTCTCAAACGCTCATATTTCCTTCCATACAGAAACTGATGCATCCACTGATGAGGACAGTAGAAAGGCAACTACTTGAAATGTGCTCTAACTGCAGATCAATCTACCTACAGTACACAGAGATGAGGAGATATTCATCCACTCAGAAATATTGGTGAATTATTATATAGCAGTGGAATATGAACAAGTGCTGTTTGGAGGCATAATTCAGTCTGGTAGTGTGATCTATTGCTCAGAGGAGAGGGAGAAAGCACTGCATTCAAAAATCCTATTCACAAGTGGATTTGAGGGAAAATGTGGAGGTAAACAGTAATTTGAGATTCAGCTTGTCAGGCCCTTAGCATGGCTTTTGTGTGCTCTAAAAGCTCGAGTTTCATCAAATTCAAAAGTGTTGAGTGTAAGCAACAACCACTAGAATTACTAGCTTAAATACAAAAAATAATAACATCAATAATGGCCAAAATCCAAAAATGTCAATAAAAAACAATCCATTTTTTCTGATATGAAAGATGGAAAGAGCAAAGAAAACAAAAAGTTGAGCTAAAAGATTACATAGTACTTTGTGTGAAATCTAATGACCTTGTACTAAATCAACCAGCCTGTCACACAGACTCTACCAACAACTCTTGAAAGCTTTAGACTTCCATCCAAGTGGTTTCGTTAAAGTGTTATCAGCTACTTCCACAAAAAGTAATTTGTGAGCTACTGCTCTGTCTGGCAGTGGTGATTCATCTCACAGCACTTTACATCCTTCCGTTTTACCACCAAATGGACAATTAAGCCCCTTTCACACTGGGCAAAAAAACTACTAACACCCACTAACATCTGGCTTTTGTATTGAGTGGGAAAGTTTACAATCAGCACTCATTCCCAGGACAAATGACTCTGCAGTGGTCATGGGTATTTATCAGCTCCAGCTCCGATCAGCTCTGATCAGCAGCGATGGATACATGACACCAGGGTGGATGCGTTGATTTTCAACGCTTTTGCAGCATGATGCAGTGATGCACTGCAACAAACCCCATCCTTCTCCATCTAAGTAGCGCTCTGACTTCATCCCAAATTAGTTGGCACCAAGCTTGAAAGAGAGACTGAATAAGTAATAGAAATGAAAAAGAAGTAACCACCGTAACATTTGGGGTTACACACCAGAAGAGGAAAAAAACAAAAAACAGAAAGGCATACTCATCATGGCTCTGGTCTACTGACAAGTAGCGATGGCGTAATGAAGCCTCATGAATCATTTTCTTTATTTTCTGAGCCCACTAGATGGTGCTTTTTGTTCAACAAAAGGTTTGAAACACAGCAGATTTCCATTCTTTTAGCCTCTCTCTTTAAACCAAGAGCACCATCTAGTGGGCTCAGAAAATAAAGAAAATGCTTCATGAGGCTTCATTCCGCCATCACTATTGACAATTTGTCTTGTTTGTTTGTTAAAGATTATTTACACATGCAACAGAGGGCCATGGTTTGGAATCAAACTCTGGCTGCTGCCAGGGACTCAGCCTACATGGGCACACACTCCACATGGTGACCTAAAGGGTTGCCCCGGTTGTCCTGTGTTTGACACATATGCGTGCTAATTTTGGTGGAAAAGGGGTATTAGCCCGTTCAGAACGCAATTATGTTCCAAATAGAAAAAAAAATATATGGTAGTATGGTTAATTAGTATACTTCATTATCATGTTTTGTTTTTTCTTTCCATTCCAATGGACCTATCTTAACAAAAAAGCCACCTAATAGTAAAAATGAGAATAAATGATCTTAACAGACCTTTTTTCAACTAAAAACATGAGTTTATTTATTTTTCATGAATACTTACCTCATATAAATGAAGTGATGCTTTAAAACACATTGCATTTATATTTTGTATTGTATTTTTCATCACAACTCCTTAATTTCTGAAGTATCTCCAGAAAACAGTACGTTCAAAACCTTCTGAGATGAATATTCTGTGAACATAATCATTAGGATGCATTTTAAGCTGATTGTATCACCAGCAAATCAAATCTTAACAGTATTTCCCTATTCAATTTCTGATGACATTTAAATCAAGATATTTTGGGGGAAAAAATCCTGAGTAAAAGCTATAAATCTGAAAGATGCCTTGTGTTTCCTCCTTTCCTCACAGTCGGCCACACTTGTTAAAAACGGGGTCGTGGCTCTACTGCAGTCCACTTTAGATGATGTGGAACACTGTGATTGGTTTATAGACATCCCATCAAATGTCTGTGCATTTGTGTGAAGTCAGATAACAGCAATATCAGACCTAGACATCCAAGAAAAGTGAGGTCTATTGGAATGGAAAGGAGATCTGTGGAGGTTAAGCAAGTCTCAGACAGCACCCGACCTGCCTCCCTCACCAGGTCTGACAGACCCTGCCACAATGATGGTGAGCTGTCTATGTGTTATAATGAGTCTTTAAATCTAGCAGTAATAGCAGATTTTACACAAACTGAGAACAAATTTCTGCCTTTGCGTGCAAGAAGTTTTTTATTTTCTATATTGTTCTATAGATTAGTTTGTGTGTGTGTACAGGAAGAGATTAGAGAGCCATTACTGACGTCTCACATAAGGAGGTATGTTTGACTCATAATAGGCAGACATTTTGACTCATCATAGCAGGAAAAGCACAGCTGGAATTAATAACATTAATGACAGTTCTGTTCCATTAAATGTCCCAGTAAGCTATTCCAGTGAGTCAGCACGCACAATACCAGGACCTCCCATAAGTTAAATGCAGCCATCAATAATGAAGCTCAGTGTAAGTTCAATCAAGAAGACTTGCTTTATGCTCCAATCATTCACAGCTCTCTCTATCTCATTCCTTCCTCTTTCAGTTAAACCAATTAATTTTCGCCACAATCTCTATCAGACAGTCATGTTGCTGCTTTCAGACTTTGAATCCGTGCTCCTCTCTGTTGCTGTCAGCTGTCAATTTAAGGCGGAATCATCACGCCCTTCTCCGTCCCATTCACCTCCAGTCACTGTATGCAGAGCCACCACCAGTGTCCATACTCCATAGATTCCCTTTTCTATTATGGTGTCACCACCACCCTAAAAAATATGACATCATGATTGGGTTTAATCACCAAAGACTACCCACATTTCTCATACTTTGTGCACATGTAAACTTATATTCTTCTCTCCTTATTGAAATGTTATCATAAGATCTAATGGCCACTTGTGTTATACACCTGGAACACACACCTGGTATTTTTACTGTTTCTACACAATGCAAGTAGCATGATTTGTTGTTTTGAACTGTGCAGCAATTTGGAGCTTGGCCATGAGTCAAATCTGTTTCCCCCAGGCCAAGAAACAGAACACATCAGGATGGACGAACAAGAACGTCATCAGGTCAAAACTGCAACAATCAGCACCAGGCTCTCAGGTGTCTCACACAGTAGGCTTAAAATAGGCAAGACATTTTTGGAGTAAGAATAACCTCAAGCATTTGACTGATAAGCTGGATTCCAGACTTTGGCCCATCTGTGATCTCAGTGGACTCAGGACAGTCTCTTTGAGCCCTTTCATGCACACCTGCAGGTTTAAAGGGGAACAAGAAGAGCACATTGCACAGTGCAGTGATATTAAATAAGGTATGATGGCGGAGTAGAACATGACGATGAAAGAAAAGTAAAACACGGAAATAGTCAGCGACATGACATTTTCCTATTAATGTTAAGTCTTGACAAACACTCATGCAGTCTGAAATATCAGCCTCACACTTTACTGTGCATAGAAATGTCTGTGTTCAGGGGACAAAATGTCACAAAGTGCTATCCAATTTGTCACACCCTCCTGTACTCACACGCTTTCAGTGATGTCACAAGTTATCGATTAAAGTCTGTGAGGGTTCAGTGCTTAGGGTTTAGGGGGGACATTGAAACTATGAGCAACAATGCACACCCTGGGAAGACGCACTACCTGACAGACCAAGCTCAGGGTACAAAATAAGCATTCATCATTTACTTCCCTTTAAAATAATCAGGAAACAGCAGTGTTTCAGTCATCCAGTTGTCAGTATCTGATATAAGCAGCATGATGCCAACTGTCAGTCTGTACGTACACAAATCAGAGATGAGTTTGAGGCGAAGTTACTGGATACGTTCCTGTTTCTGTCTGATATTTAAAGGACACAATCACAGAACCAGCAGGGAATGTTAAGGAAGTGAATCATCTGTCTTGTGTTAACAGTGCAATTTGAAAATGTTGATGCTTGAGAGCTGATACAAATCTGATGGTGACTACACACACACACACACACACACACACACACTCCACCACTTCCTTTAGTCACCAGACTGTGTTACCAACACTGGGCAAAAGACTTTATCGCCATTGAAGGCACTCGCATTTCAGTGTGTGTTTGTGTGTGCGTGTGTGTGTGTGTGTGTGTGTGTGTTGAGGACAATGAGAGAGAGAGAAAAAGAGGAGCAGAGTGTGTTTTTTGTGTGTGAGAGGGAGAGAGGGTGAAATCATTCATTCCTGGCATTGTGGAAGGGAAGCTCGGCCAGTGTGAGGAGAGAGAAGCTAACACACACACATGGTTTTGTGCAGACCAACAGTGCCCCCTGTGTCTGAATCATAGAATTGTATCTTCACTGGCAAAAAAATATTCCTACTGTACTTCTATCTATCTATCTATCTATCTATCTATCTATCTACCCATCCATCTATCTATCTATCTATCTATCTATCATATTAGGTGCTTTTCTAGTTGATATTCTGTCTGCCTGCTAATGAAGCCGTCATTATCTGTTTCTAATGGCACTCAGCAACCCCAGAGGACACGTGCAGTGAGTGAAAGGAAAGAATAAAAGTAGGAGACACACAGGGAGACAAGTTTCATCACCACACTGATGAAGACATCAGTCTGTCCTCTGAGGTTTGAGTTTGATATTACATTTGAACCCCAGCAGCAGCAGCCAAGAGAGACCGACAAAGAATACAGAGTCTATGAGGGGAGCTGGGAGCACTTTTCACTTTTCATTGTTAAAGATGCTATATGCAGCGAACGTACGTGGAGAAATCATAGCTGCATTCCTTTTGAACTGTTCATCTGATTGTATTAGGATTCATATCAGCCCTGATATTTTTACACGTCGGCTGTGATATGAAGAGCCGCTTTCCTCGGCCAAGGTTCACCCAAGACTCTGCCTTTGACTTGGAATGACAGGACTATGTTGCATGGCTGTTCTATAATGGGTCTTCAAACCACACTTTGTTGGCCCTTCATCTGGCACATATTGTTCATACCCTGCCAGCAGCCGATACTCCAGACAACACAGTTCAAGTTCAAAGGCTATAAACACAAGACTTGTGGTTTTGCTCCCATTTTTTCCTCATTTAAATTAAAGAGACTTTTTTTGTACCTATTTCTCTATTTGCCTTTTTCAAGACAATCCATTCATAGTGGTATATCAAGATGCTAATTAAACAGCATCATTATGCAGTTTGATCACACAACACAATGCCACAGATACCACAAGGTTTGAGGGAGCATGCCATGGACATTCTGACTGCAATAATGTCCACCAGAGCTGTTGTGCTCTTACTGAATGTTCATTTCACGATCATAAGTTGTCTGCAATGTCGTTTATGTGAATTTAGCAGTACACGTGTAACCACACCAGCTCAGGACCACAAATTCAACTTCTTCACCTGCAAAATCGTCTGAAACCAGCCAACAAGACAGCTGATGCAACAACTGGTTTGCACAACTGAAGAATTTCCGCACAAACTGTCCCAGGGAAGCTTATCTGTGTACTCGTCATCCTCACCAGGGTCTTGACCTGACTGCAGTCCATCATCGTAAATGACTGAAGTGGGTAAATGCTCACCTCAGATGTCATCTGGCACTTCGGAGAAGTGTTCTTTTCATGGATAACACCCATGTGGATGGATTATTTTGCAAAGGGAGAAGTGCTGACTAAAACAGATTTTAACACATGTGTGACCAAAATTTGAGAGAAATAAGTATGTTGTGTGTGTACAAAAAAGTCTTTAACGTAAACTAATGAACAATGGGAGTAAAACAGTTACTTTATAAAGATACTTTATATATTTATTATTATATTTCTATTTTTGTGCAGTGCACTTATGTTTACATTTTTCTGACCAATGACCTCTCACACTTGGGCAAATACTGACTGTCCTCGCTAACTTGGAAAAGTGAAAGTAATGTTGTTGTACCAGCACAAAGCCTGTTGAAGTATGTTCAGACATAATGTAATGTGAATTTTAGAGGCAATGAAGGCATTCTAAGTCAATGTAGGTGCATCCTCACAAACTGATAGACTAATACTAGATTAATAACCATGTTTTCAGGGGGCTTTAATGTTAAGATAGAGACATTGCCGCAGGAAATGACATCCATCTTTGTGTTGGTAAGTGAGAATAAGATATGATTTTAATGTGTGTAGTGCAGACACATTTTATCATCAGGGGCAAACAGTATTCGGCTGCATCACATATAAAGACAATGTGGAAATAGTGCCTATTAACTGGTATGAACAGAGCAAAAAAACACAATGCATTGCTATATCCGTAGTAAGCTTACACACACACACACACACACACACACACACACAGATATATTTGAGTGACTGAGAGGCTCAGATGACGTCTTTCAGTGAAATGGCACCATTAAATATTCACATGATTGGCTTCACTCATCTGATGAATACAAATTTAATAGAGCATTGACCTCTGTGTGTGTGTGTGTGTGTGTGTGTGTGTGTGTGTGTGTGTGTGTGTGTGTGTGTGTGTGTACGCTTGGATGCTTGTGCGTGAGACACTAAAGTGAATTCAGCTTATTTAGCAGTTAATCCACGACTGATAGCCCGTACTGTAAATCTTCATTTTGTGTAACTCCCTCACTCTCCCTCTCTCACACACACAGTGTATTCATGGTGTTCTTGTATTCGGACTAAATTAATTACCAAAGCCCTAATCCAAACCTCCCTGCATGCTCTAAATTTATCCTCATTCCCAAACCTATGGCTTTGTTCAATGCAGAGGTCAGTCTATAGTTAAATCCATCAGTGGAGTGAGACTAATCGTGTGAATATTTAATGGTTCCATTTCATTGGATAAACTGCCTCTGAGTCACTCTTCACTCAGTGTGTGTGTGTGTGTGTGTGTGTGTGTGCCTGTGAGACAGCTAAACCAGCCCATCTTACAAAGAGACCCAGTGATTTCTTAATGAGAGAGTGTTGAGCAGAGGCAGAAACTGTTGTGACCTTTACAAGTGAGAAAGTGGAAGGAGGAGATAGAGGCGAGACCAATTAATGCAAAAGTTTTCATGTAGTGAAATGAATCCCTAGGGAACGCAGCGCAGTAAACCAGACTCCGTGGGCTGAGAGAAGTTTTAGAAATTCGACCCTAATGTGTCCAAATGAAATATTTTTATAATCTTAGCAGATAAAGTCTAAATGTGTATTTCTTGGGATTTAACCAAATACATAATTTAGATGTAAACAGATTAAAGACTATTAAAGAGCAATTTAACTGTCTGACCGCCAGTGGTTGAACTTCTTAATTTGCTGTGGTGATGCAGAGCTGTACTCCAGGGTATGTCAGTACGCCATGAAATGAGGTGCTGCCTGTGATTGGTCGGATGTGTGTTTGGGCGGGACTCGATACCGCGTAGATCACTACTGCGCAGATTCTGCCTCGATATTACGTCACCAGCACAAAATGTTAGCAGACAGATCTTTTGACTTCATTTTTGCACAGTGTGGGGAAGTGGAGATGCATCTATCATCTTTATATACAGTCTCTGACCTACACTCAACACTGTACCTGAATGCATCCTGTATAGCCACAGAAGGAACACTGAAGTAAGGGACTGCATTGGGATTGGGATCCTGTGGGTCTCATGGGACCCAACACAAATCTTGCAGGAGTGGGCAGTTTTAACTTTGCTGCAGCAGAGAGTGGGCGGTCAAAAAATAAAGTGCGGGTCCTGCAATTCATTGGAATACGACAAGTCTGTCTTTTTACATGGTCCTCTTTGTGTGCTGGCAGAAGTCAGCTGTTACAAATGCTCTGACCATTCTATGAAAGATTAAAAAAAAAAAGTAGCAATAACCGTTTCTCAAGGGTTATTTGACTGAAAACATGACACAGAATGTGATTAACATTTGTGCAGGTTAGGGCTGCAATAAATACAGTAGTATTTGTAGTTATTACACGAAACCCCCGCCAACTGTAACTAAGTGCGTTTCCATTAACCCTAGAAATGCGCAAAACCTAAATATCGCAATAAAAAAATGGTAATGGAAACACCTACATTTTAAAAAAAAAACCTCTCAAATATCGTGAAAAAGCTTTTTTGCTCTCATGAGGTGGTTTTTCAGACGTGTCGATATAGAAGTATATCGCAAAAGTGTAATGGAAACACTTTTTTTGTGAATATAGGTCACTGGACATTCAAGTCCTCTGTGAATTCCTCGTTCACGATCCTCTCCCAGAAATCCTTTATCCGTGGTCGCTGCCACACATAAGGACTGTGCTTTTGGAATACCACTCGCTCTCTTCGTCTTCAGTTGTAGACTACTGCAACAGCAGCAGTGGCAACCGAGATGATTGTTCCAGCTCCCAAGAGATTTGGAATGTCCATCTTACTTATGCAAACAAAGTGGAGTCTCGCGGGACGAGATTTTACGAGAATTACGGCTCATACACAAAACACCTTTTAATGGAAACACCTGCAAGTCGCAATTGTACTTTGTCGAAACTTTAGAAATATCGCATTTATTTTGCGCAAAACTGTAATGGAAACGCGATTACTGACTGTCATATGCTGTACATATGCAATCAGCCCTTACCAAGCCCCCAAGGCTGTGGGTACTGGCGGGGGCCATTGTAGTTGCAGCCTGCGTGTTTGTGTTTCTTTCAAGTCTGTGTTTCTGTATTCTGTCGGTGTAAGCTTTTACATTCTTATCCTTTTTAGATGTCACACTGTAGTGAACTTAGTGATGATTATCTATCATGCCTTGGTTTCAGTATATAAATCTGGCTATGAGCGCAGACAGTGTTTAAACCAAACTGAGTCATACTTCGACTGTAATGAGTTGTTTTGTTTGATGTCAGCTGATCAGACATACACAGCCAACTTCATCAGCAACGTACACACACACTCTTTTTCACAGAGCATTATTTTGACAGTTGTGTGTTTAGTCCTTCAAATAAAACAAGTAGACACTTGTGTGGTTTTTAGGTGGCTACAAACAGCTTGTTGGGTACATAGACTGTATAGAAGAGGTGGATGTAGCCACCATGACATGTTGTTGTTTTTGTTTGTTTTTGAGGGGGAGTGGAGTCAGAAGTTACCATAATTGGACAAGAGGGTGGAGCTGTTGAGGAGCGATGGATGGATCTGACTCAGAACTTGAGGACACCGCCATGATAGCAACTTGTCAATCACAAGGTGGCTATACACCCAAAGCATACCCTGCTTTCTCGTCTGTTTTATTCTAAATGGGACCATAATTTGCAAAATGAACATTGTGCGGTATTGAAGAAGACTTGAGACTAGCTCAATAACAACATGTTTACTGAGATAATAAATCAAGTGAGATGCAGGGTCATGTTCTCAGTGACTTCTATACAATCAGACTTGTTTTTGTGACCACTGGAATCACCACCAAAAAAGTTGTGTGTGTGTGTGTGTGTGTGTGTGTGTGTGTGTGTGTGTGTGTGTGTGTGTATGTGTGTGTTCAATTACTTGAATTTAAATACATTTTATCACAAGTATCGAACTTCGCTACATTTCAGGTCGCATCCATTATTGAGTAGCCTGAAAACAAAAGTCACATGAAGCAGTCCTTATAAACTGTGTGAGAATGGAACAAAAGAAAGCAGATAAATCAGCAGCTGCAACAGAAATGAGGCTGCAGGTGTGTCTGCGGCAGCGGGAGGGCAGAGCAACAGACAGGGGACACTTTGCACTCAGCTGACACTCTTGATAGGCACATCTTGTAAATGTTTACTTTCACCTGCTGTGTGTCAGGGGGTGGGAAGGATGCAGAGCAACAGTCTCAACTGGGCTGTGGCTAGTGGTGGTTATGGTTAGCCATACCGTGCCTTGGCAGGGGTAGGGTTTGCTGTCATATATGTTTGAGGCTGCAGCGGCTGGGCAGTTTCAATGTTTTTTTTATTATGTTGCTCCTATAAGAACTGTCAAGTTATGTCATTTGTGTAGCTTAATATTGCTTTTATCAGTCTTCACCAGTGTCCATAGACATTTCTTTTTTTGTTGTTATTGTTTTTTTGTCCATCATTTTTGTCAGAGTTTTGACTCTTTTCTGGCTGACTCTAATGAGGCTTTACTGATCGATAACCAGTTGTGCAGGCTGAAAACTGCCATCTATAGAAATGTAAT
Source organism: Epinephelus moara (assembly GCF_006386435.1). NCBI lineage: Eukaryota > Metazoa > Chordata > Actinopteri > Perciformes > Serranidae > Epinephelus > Epinephelus moara. The sequence continues at coordinate 33,066,044 of NC_065519.1, forward strand.
TTACTCGTGCTACTAGTTAAATTACAAGTTACTTTTTTATGACTTGTCTCATATTAAAGTCATTTTCGATCAGAATTAATGACAAAATGACTGATGTGATGAAGTGTCACAGAGCTACTTTGTGCTCTTTGCAGCAGAACAAAGAGGAGAAAATGTGCATAATGTAATAGTTTTTGTTAATGATTTTTCTAATGAAAATTTTGAGAATCACTTCAATGCAAGTGGTGAGAATCGATTACATACTTAGTTGAGACAAATCAATAAGCCACATATAGAGCTATTACAGAACACAGTGATTGGCTGTTACATTAATGCAGGATAATTAACATATTTCAAGGTTTCCCCGAGGCAGCATAAGAGACTTGATACGGGTTGGGTTTTCTTGCATGTTGTACACAAGTGTATCACTGTGTTCCATTTATATGCGCCCTATTGACTTGCATCCACTAGGCAATTAATCAGTTTTCAACCCCTGCACTGACACAGCTTCTAACCTTCTAGTTTTATTTTTTCCACACTGTTCTCAGGGTCAATACTATAATTTATTACTTAACAGCAGCACATGATATATGAGAAGCTTCTTTGCCCATAAATATTACATCACCACAACCTGAAAAAATATATATATTATGCTGTTACACTTATTTTGAGTCACTATATGTATGCACTATATAACTACATATCATACTGTATTATGATATTAGAAATATGCAGGGATGAAGAGAGTCCGAGAATATTGTACTCAAGTAAAATTACTATTACTTTAAAGATGTCTTACTCAGTAAAAGTGCTAACATATACACAACTGGAACAACATCACCAATCCATCCAATACATTCCTACCCTGTAGATGGCACTTTGCAGCTTGTTCACACAGCTGATTATTAATTATAATTGTGCAACTGCTTTCCTCAGTGTAGCTTCACCAGGTATAATCAGAAAAGAGGACAAAATTTGGACAATTTAACCAAAATTACTGACAATGAACAAAGTCTAGGACACCAGTTTGCAACATACAACAGCCAACAAGGGCACAACGCAAAAATCCAAAACAAACACAACAACAGAAACGTGCTGCAAAGGGAAAACGTGCTACAGAAAACCAAAACAATATATCAGCAATTAAACTGCAAATACGCAAAAACACACAAACCCCAAAACAAATGCAACAGAAAAATGCTGCATATCCTATTAACACTAGCTGTTCAGGCCTCTAGGGGGAGCTACATAAATCTGTTGCTCTGGTGTATAATTGCAAAAGAGTAAGGCCAAATGTAAAAAGGAATACATACCTTTTGATCACACTACCTGGTGAGGGGGTTTGATTTGGGACACTTGGTGTGCTCGCCAGGCGGTGCATTAAATCCATGATTATGAGGTATATGCAATCAGTAAGGTACAATATATAAGGCAGGGGCGAAAATCCCATTTCATAGTTGGGGGGGGACAATAAACAGTAAAATTTTAGAGAATAATTCCAGGGGGGGACAAGGAAAAAAAGTTGTAGCCTGTCTTTTATAAAGCATCTTTTACCGCAATTTGACGTTTTAATCTTCTCTCTATCTCTCCAACAGGCAGAGTGAATGTGTATACTAACTAAACTAAAACTAAAACTAAACATTTCCTGCAATTAAACTGGTAAACTGGTTTATAAACAGTGTGCTGTGAGATCTGCCACTGCGCACCTCACAACCGTGCGTAATAGTTGCGCGTAATGACCGCTCCTCGTCTGCACGTCTTTGATGTTTGTCTCACTGACAGG
>NC_065519.1:33067950-33086231 GCF_006386435.1 Epinephelus moara
AAAGAGTGTGGGATATACCACTACTAGGAATGGGAGGGGGGGACTAAATCTTTTAAGATTTAAATAGCACATTATTGCGCGATTATAATGAGCACTGCTTACATTGTGCTTTCAATAAATACTACTGCATTGTTCAAAAATTATTAATTGTGTCTCAAATGATTCTAGGGGGGTACAGCTTTACTGAAGGGGGAGTCATGTACCCCCTGTCCACCCCGGGATTTCCGCCCCTGATATAAGGTATATGTAATCTTTTGACTATGCAACCACAAGGACATGGTTCTAAATTTCATTGTATTGTTGTTTATTTTTTGTACTGTTCACTAAGAGCTAAACCCATCCCAGGTGCAACCACTGTTTCTCACCCCTCGTACACCATGACACACGGCCAGTGAACATGAAAATTTACAACATGTTTGTTTCCCGAAGTGTCTGCTGAGTGAAAGACAGGGTCCTCTCTGTTGCTCTGCCCTTCTGCAGCCGCAGACAAACCAGCTGCTTATTTTTCTCTGCTGCAGCTGCTGATTCATCTCTTTTTTCTTTTAACAGGACTTTTTGGTGAGACTTTTGTTTTTACTCTGTAACAGATGCAACTTGAAATGTAGCACAGACAATAAAGTACGATATTGGTGATAAAAAGAAAAATTACAAAGTCTCAAAAATACTGAAAAAGGACAATCAGGCTGCAGGAAAACAAAAACAAACACTCACACCTAATACAAGTGAATGTGATATGTTACTTCCACCCCTGGAAATATGTAGAGGTAAGAGTCTACAGCCATGTTAGTGGGTCTGTACATAGGAACAGCTGTTCTTTGAGCCAAAATGCTAATGTTAGCATGCTGACAATGACAATGCAACATGTCACTATGGAGTTGGTGTACTGTTCCATCTTAGTTTAGTGTGTTAGCCAGCCTATATTTGCTCATTAGCACTGAACGCTGAAGCTGATGGGACCGTCATTGGTTTTGCAGGTATTTAATCATAAACCAAAGCACTGGATAAATTAAAATTCGACCTGATGATGGCTCTATAATGTCTAGGGGTCACCAAAGAACCAGAGGACGAGCATTATAAGAAAAAAGGTCATAAATTGAGTCCAAATACTGTACATAATCTATCACCCCTTTTTCATCACACTGCCTTTTTGAGCCATTGCTCTTAAAAATAACTGACTTCTTTTCAACTAAACCTTATTAATTTTTTATTGTAAACCATTGCTTAGGTTTGTTCCAGGGACTCGTTCATGAAAGGCAGAGTGAGAGGAAAAGCAGATGAAATTTGTATGAATCAGAGCAACCAACATAATTTGAGCACCAACATCAAAGCATTGTTCCCTCATTGTTTCCAGGAATTTATTTTAGGGGAACAATTGACTCTGAGTTTTTAAATGCACCTGAAATTGCCCCTATAAGTCCAAAGCCCTGATACATTAATGGTGTTTTGCCTTAATGAAACAACACGATACCTGACAGTGCCGTTCCCTGAGCTCAATAAATGACGAGGGATTTTATTTTTCCACTGAAAGGAAAGCTGATTAAATTTGTATGAGAAGCAAAGAAAGCATTGTTCTGTCAGCTTGTTTAAAAGCAAGGTAACAGGGCAGAGAAAATAATCACATCAGATAATACTGTTTCTTGTGTCTCATTCCTCAGAATAGAATAGAGATTTCTAGTGTACCATGCCCTAGTGCAGATTCTCTTAGAAGCTATTGTGTTTAGCAATAATGTCTAAAATCTGTTAGTTAACCTCCGCATACTTAATTATGTATGAATCGATCTGGCTTTAATTGTTATAAGCTTTAACATTTATTTGACTGGACAGTCATATTGATCTACTCTCTGAGACTAGAGGGAAGTTAATGATTGAACCTGGTAGAAAATTATAGTGTCACTGCAGGAGGCACTTCACTGAGTCAATATTGATAAGTTTTCATTCCGGGTCTCTGTGGCTAAATGTTGCTACTAAGTTGCAGTGGAATTTTCCGACAGCAACTACATACAGCTCTTTATTCCTCTTTCATTGGTGAAAATCTTCATGTCTCAGTGATCCATGATACTAATTCTGGCACCTGAACCATGGATGTGCTGAGCGGAAAGAAAGAAGTAGTCTACCTTGCTGTCCCTCACCTGATTTATCCTTCAATAATCTGTTGATAGAAATCTGCTATGACCATAGTGAGGTCAAATCCTAAAATACCTGAACTCACCAGGTGACAGTACAGCGCCCCCAATGCCCACACGGTGAATTACACAGTTAGAAGCAAATCTCCCAATAACATATTTGGCTCCTACAATGATAGGGGGCACTTTATCCTCTAATTAAAGATAACACCTCACACTCAAGTGGAACCTACAGATCATACAACAAGATTTTGGTTTTATTTATGTCTTTCAGGGTCGTGCACAGACATTTCGGGGGGCAGGTGCTTAAATGAAAAACGGGCACCTCTCTCACAATTGTTTATTTAAAAAGTTACATACAGTAGCACAGCATTTTCCTACTTACATACAGTATTAATTTCAGTTCTCATACACTCATAGTGGTTTAATTTCACAACAATGACAAACAATTTCGAGTGTTGGAGCAAATATTATCATTACCTGGCTGGCCGTCACCAATGCAGGCAGGTCAGGGAGACATGGATGCTGTTTCACAGGGCGCTCAATTTGCATACATTTGAAGCATCCTCACTCTGTTTTACATTAAGTTCAATAAGCAATAATTACAACTGCAACTGATCTCATCTGAACAATTTGCTTTCTATATTCCTTAGCGTTTTGTTAGAGATGATCATGAGAAAGAAATATAACATATCAGAGATGTCAAGGAAGGTGCCTTGAAGAGCAAGTGTCAAATCAGATTCCCATGATGCACTGCACACTAAAAACTTGCACTGTATGCAGAAATGTGTTGACACTTCTCATGCCATGGAGTTGTTTTGGTGTGACAATTTTATTTCAACAGAAATGTTTAGTGTTCTAATGATTACTGTCAGTCAAAATGTGGAGCTGTGTAAAGCTCATAAACTGCGTTAAACACCATAAACAGAGAAAGAGATTTCATTCGAGCAGTGATGTTCACTTTTCACCATCGGCAAGTTTGTTATGGCAATTCTTACTCTGCTCTGGAATACAAATCCCGTCTCATATAAATGACTATCTCCAAACTTGGTAGAAAAATAAATAATTTGTTGTGCTGGGCATCACTTGTGGTGTCCCACAGGGCTCACCTCTTAGCCCACTGCTCTTTGTTTATTTTTATATTCATTTGGGGGGAAAAAATTCTGTTAGCTTTGTATGCATGCCCTGTACCTTAACTCAAGCTGCTCGTATAGGCTTCATATATTGTATCACACACATGAAATATTGTAAAGCCATTTTCCCTCTAGCCTTCCAACTCCATTAGCTGACTTCAGAGCAGACTTGAGAGAATTTCAGTCAATATTAAACCTCTGGGAACACTTTGACCTCGGCTTTGTCCAACAAGTTGTTATGTGCCAGACAAGGAAGCCAGGACCCAGTTGCAGAGTTAAGTACAAAAAGTAGTTTATTTACAAAGTAGCAAAAAAAAGAGTGACAAGGCACAAAACTCACAAGACCTGGAGACCAAACACTGGAGCATAAACACGTGGCGAGAGGCAGGAGATCACTGAGAGCACGAGCGTAGTACTAGAGCAAGGAGAATAATCCAGCACTGGAGACAAAGAGAGTGTGGCTTAAGAAGCCGGCTAATTAGGCAGAACGAGCCCAGTGCACCCGGAGATCGCCCCGCCCCTCGGCACTCACTCTGCAGGGAGAGGGAGAGAAGGATCAGATAGCAGCAAACACAGTTTCACAGAAAATCAGGACCACAACACAAGTGATAAAAGTCATTTTGTCCATTTTTTTCTATCTGTGAAATATCACAGGAATCAGATGCTGATCTTTAGAAATTGATTTATTGTGTCATACTTCTTTACAGCCTCTGCTCCACATAAGATTAAAAATGTCAGAAGAAATATTGCAAACACTTTCATGATTAAAAGTTGGGGTGATTGAAATTTAGGCATATCTAGTGTCTTTACAGGGAGAAAAATACAAAGGTGTGATTGTGTATCAGTGTGTGTGTGTGTGTGTGTGTGTGTGTGCTCCTTGGAGAGAACAGGGAGCAGGGGGCAGTTGCAGCTGTCTCTAATAGGTTTCTACAGTTTGTCCCTGGAGAACAGGAACACACACACACAGACACGCACAGAGTCATTATTGCTCTCCTACCATCCTCCAGGTATTTTGTAACCTTTGCTCCACCTCACAACAAGGAAAATGGCAGAGCAAAACACAGAGGACAGATGGAGGAAGAGAGAGGGACAGGGACAGATCTCTGGAGAGGGAGGCTTATGGGCTTCCAGCTGAAATACTCCACCAGGGGTTGGCAGCTGCAGGGAAACCCATTTTTACAACTGTAAATGGAATAGCTGTGATGGGCAGATGGACGGGGTGATCCAGGGACACAGGGACAGATATATTACTTTTGTATGGGATAAAATACATGATAATTCAGATCCTCGCAAAAAAAAAAAAAAAAAAAAAAGACTGAATCAGTGAAAGGGCTGTGACACACCATGTTGCCCTAGTTTATGCGGCGCACTGTTAGCACCAGACATGGGGGAAAGTCACACATGAGCAAGTCTCAAGTCTTTACCTTCAAGTCTCAAGCAAGTCCCAAGTTAGTTGTGGTGAGAATCAGGCAAGTCAAGTCAAGTCCCTGCTTTAAGTCAAGCAAGTCAAGTCGAGTCATTGCTCAGGTCAAGCAAGTCACAAGTCAAGTCATATGTCACATACAGCAAACATCTCACGATCCGCTAGCTACATGTCCTCTGAATATGCTGTGAAAAAGTCCGGTCTCTGTAGGCAGGCCAGGCTCCGCAAATGGCAACAAAAACATTTGGGTCCAGGCCGCACCAACTAGCCAGCGCGAGACCAGCGAAAGCAAGCACACACACATGAACATTCAAATGACATTTTTCCAAACAACTTTTTATGTCGGGGCTTCAGGATACTTAGATCACTACGGACGAGCAGTATGGAGATATTTTGTGGTTTTAATTATGTGTTTTTGGACGTTTGAATCTGGGGCACCATAAGCCTCCATTAGGTGGAGTTGTATTGCTACCCCCTCTCCCCTTGAAGTGTTGTGAGGACTCTAAAACTTCACCTGAGCCTCCATCGGCATGAGGGTGAGTAGATAATGGCTGAATTTTCATGTTGGGTGCACTATCCCTTGAACAGGTGTGTAAATCCTGGGTAACTAGCAGCTATCGCTCGTTCATGACAGAGTCACGGAGGACGAGGGGGGGAGAGGGGAGGGGCGAGCTAGCTCCGTTGTGTTTCATAACATTGTTGAATGTAAACAGAAGTGACGCCCAACGGTGCTTAGCATGCCTTTAATATTGAATTAAAGCCAAGTCCTTTCTTTCAAGTCATCTGTCTCAAGTCAAAGTCAAGTCTCAAGTCATGAATACAAAGTCAAAGTCAAGTGGAATCTTTTATCAATGGTAGTCAAGCAAGTCTCAAGTCATCGTATTTGCGACTCGAGTCTGACTCAAGTCAAGTCATGTGACTCAAGTCCCCCATCTCTGGTTAGTACTAATCAGCTCTTGATGCCTTTTTTTTCAATAGATTCAGCATTTTGGATCTGCATAGTGAAAGAAATGATATCATGAAAGCAAAGATCATAAGATTGAAACAAACTGTTTACATTAGGTAGATTATTATTTTTAGTCATTGAGCTCTTTAGCAGAAACAGTTCAGAATTGTTTGTGTTATTGTTCGCTAGTGCACGGTAAATATCCCTTGGTCTTTCAACATCAGGTTTTGTTATTAATGTGCTACCGAGCGTCTTGAATTCGTCCTGTTGGTCATCCAGTCTCCCTTTTTGCGTGACGAATACAGACTACTGCCACCTGCTGGTATGGAGGGTTATTTCCTCTCACACAGGTACAGAATGTACGTACTACTTGGTCATTGGCTGTAGTAAGAAACAGGTGACATGATGCAATACAATAGTTGGCCTTTAGTGCTACTAGCTCTTTGTTGTCAGTTTGGTGTGCCTCACATTACTGCATGTCAGGTGCCTGATATTTGTGCAAAAGCTCATCTGCAAAAGGGGATTAATGAAAAGAGATTCTGCATATCACTTGTAATTTTCTTTCCTCTTAACAGCACACGCGGATTGAGGACCTAGGTGGGTGGTGACGGACTGATTACCAAAATCACTCTCCTGTTATTAAGCCAGAGGGTGCCTGGCTCCTCTAAAAAAAAGAAGAGCTCCCCTGAAAACATGATTTGTGAAATTTTGGGGGTCTCTGAAATACTGACAATATGGCATTTTAGCCATGCATTTCTATTTTCTGTATCTTCAGAATCATGGGTCATGTATAGAAACAAGCTACTATTGATGTATAATGCATGCATGTGTGATTCATCACTAATTCCCTTTAATAAAGACACTGGCAAGCATGCTATTGCCATCAGCATTGAAGCATTGTGGCGCAATATCATGAACTTCACTTAAACTCCACAATAACAAAAAAAAAAACATACTAAATCCCTCTCAGTCTGTTTACTGAATCACCATCATTCATTTTACTTCACATTTTCCAAACCATATCGTTTTCTTGCAGCCTGGTAGCAAATGTTCTGTGGCCCAGTGCTGATCCCCTGCCTGGTTTTTGGAAACCACTGCCCTAGCTCATATACATAAATACATAAAAAGCTGCATTGCACTGTGTGGGCTTAGATATAGAGATAGACTTTGACCTAAATGGTGTGAAACAAGGAGAGTCAGGTAGGTTTGCTCTACTCTGCTGCATCTCATTAGCTTCACTGACATTGTTGTAGCAGTGTGAGGAAGGCTGCTGTCTGAGTGTATGGGAATCCATGTAATGATATACACAGCAAATTTAAACCAGTTGCAAATGGACAAGAATTATTATATTGTTAAAAGGATTTGGCGAGTCATCATGGCCAAAAGGATTGTGGTGGTGGTATCTCTCTGCTGCATGCCTGGGGATAACCAGGCTTTTAATATATTAATGATTTGTTTTTAATTTGCAAAAATTTCAACAGCTTTCTAACCACTGTAGCACCAGGGGGGAGGGGGGAGGGGTAAATATGAGGAAGCAATAAGACAAAGCCAAGCCTGCAGATTATCTAATTTATTTGTTAAACACATGGAAAATTAGGTCATTAGAAAATAAATACAAATTAATCAGCTCTGTGTTTTTCTCCTGGAGTCTGAAAAAGTCAATTTCCTGGTTCACTGCAATGTGCTTAAAGCAAATAACACTGATCCAGTTCACTGCTTTATGGTGAATTTAAAGAAGATTTGCGAAATTTAAGGATAGGCACAATTTGTTCTTCTGCCACCAAATCAATTTTTTTTTCTTTTTCTATTTATTCTATAAAGTTGTCACCAGCTATGGCATGCTGTGACCACTAAGCAACAAGATGTTATTTTATGTGTAAGTTTGTCAATATACTCTTGACAAAATAAAGTTCAGGTGAAGTGGGACATTAGGTATTGTAGGACAGATAAGCATTGTAATTATTTGATATGTGCAAAATCAACAGCCAATCACCAAAACTGATATTGAATTGTTGATATATCACTTCTTGCCACACAGCAGAGGTTTGGATTGGTCTGACATCATCAGAGTGGCCGTGGTCTGTCTTTCCAGGAAGGTCCTTTCCCAAACCAGAGTATACCCCACATGAAGGTGTAGGGTGTCAAGACAGCAGCAAGCTTTGGGACACACTTCTGCAGCAGAAAAAGGGGCTGTTGTTATATTTGGTAACCATGGAGAAAAGTAAAAATTACTCTCATTTTATGTTCTTTATATGTATTTGTATCACTTTTATTTGATTTGTGGTGATTGTTACTGGGATTTTGGGAGCGTATATTATCCTTTTGCCATTAAATAAGTGAATCGATAAATAAGTAAAGAAATTAACAAAGAAATAATACATAAAAGGGTATAAAACTTATCCCTGAGATTCACTGGTGACATTTCGTGTCTTTTACTTTTGTAAACATCTTCTAGTTTTTCACTGTGATGTCTATAAGCTGTTTGTTTTTGCAACAGTGTGTGTTGAGGTGTATATTTGATCCTTAATACAACATAGCATTTAGGATGTTAACGTCTGAATGACAATATTAAATGTCTTTTTGAGCAGTTCACGTTTGTAAGGTTAGTCGACTAGAATCTTATTTGTATGGAGCTTTTCCATGACAAACACATTTCCATGATGCACATGGTCAGTGAGTCGCATTGGTGCAGGCTCGCTGTTGGAGGGTTTTATACTCACTTCCACTCCTCAGTAGTTGGATTGTGACAGCACTCAATGTGGTGGACTCTTTGCATAAATGTGGAAATGGACTGAAAGTAGGTACGGAGAGGGTGTAGGGGGTGGTTTGGGAAAGGCTCGAAGTCTGTGCTGTACATGCACATTGTAAGCTAAGCAGCATATGACACTTTAGTTCTCAATTATTGATGGATTTGAAGTTAGGTAACAACCTGAGCTACTGGATCATAATGAAGTGGTTATGCTACATTACCTGAACATATTCAAAATTAATTTTATTTTACTTCATCCTGTTAAAATTTCTATTATTCTGCTGACATGATTAACATACTGACAGGACTGAAATGACATGTTGATCAAACTAATAATTATTATCATTTTGTTGCATGTTATTATTGTGTTGTATTTTGCTCAAAATGAAGTGGCCTATAGTGCCAAAACATTTTTAGATGAATAGCTCCTTCGTTTACATTAATCTGAGGATGGCCATCTCACTTTACCAAACAAGCTGTCCCACATGACCTTAACATGCTGTCTGAAAGAGAGGCGAGGGTCATATGAAGGTGTGTGGATTCTAAAAATAACTTTATTCCAACATACAAAAAAACGTGTTAAAAAGGCCTAAATTGACTCATAGAAATCTCTGGAGTGAGTAACCACTGAGGCATGTACCAAAAAGTGTCCCACATTACCTGAATTCACCCGATTATATTTTATCACCAACCAGTGATATCAATACATTCCAGCAGTTATCATGAGACGAGGGGAAACTGAGCAGAGTAGAAGGAATGCAAAGTAGTTCACAGTAGTCCAGCTAAAAATAAATAAAGAATATTTTGATTTTGAAAGATTGTTTAAGATTCTTTTGCCTTTTCTCATAATTTAATTCCTTTCTTACACAGCATAATGAACATTTCTTCAAACTGAATCTGTCCATTCAGACCACTGATGTGTGCTGCCATCTGCTATTCACACAACTCTAACTGTAATACTAGATGTCATTTGGGCTGCATGCATGAATCTGATACTTTCTATAAATGCATGTGAATGGAATCTCAGCAACATATAGACCTTATATAACTGACTGTGCCCTAAGCCTTGCACCCCTTCATTAGACTACTGTTGCTACACCACCAAGCTTTCCTTTCTCACACTGCACATAACGCAGTTTACAATATTAAAAGTAGCAGAATTACTGTTAATTTTTTTGTAATTTTCAAAACAATGGGTCATTGACAGACAGTCAGACAGAAGAGAGTCAGACAGACCATTACCTCACCCTGCCTGTGTCTCATACAGACAGTCAGACAGAAGTAGACAAACGCAAGCCTCTAATTTCTTGCCAACAAGACAATTTTGCCATCTGACGATTGTTTGTGGCAGATTTTATCAAATGCATAGGTAGCTAACTAAGCTCATGATAGCTCTATGAGTTTGTTAAAAACGGCACCTGCAACTGACTTTTTAATGTTTCAGACAACTTGTTTTCTTGTGAAAGGGATCTTAAATATGAAGCCAAAGCGGGAGTGCCAAAAACTGGCTCCAAATGAGAGTCAGTGATCAATATGTTAAATGTCCAACTTTACAACAGAAGTAAACACGTAAACAGCCTGGTACAAAAACGGTTTTGGTCTCCATAGCTAATTTAAAAAGTTCATGACAACTGTACAGGGGGGTGAATTTTTTAATTTAACTCACCGGTTTACATTTTATTAAGGTTTAAAGTAATGCATAATGAAAGGCGGGGCCGCTTTGAGTTACAGGCTGTCTGCAAGGTGTCACCACAGACTACTGCTGTGTCTCAAATCATACATTTCTGTATTTATACTTGCTATTTTGAGTGCATGAATGTGTTCACACTGAGAAGTATGGCAAAATGCAGCACACTAGGAGATTCCAGATGGTGCATTTGTAACGGTCAAAAAGATAAGTGAGGAATGCGGGACACTTTTCACCCACATGTATGCCTCTCAATGGTCGCCATGTTACCTACGAAGTGAAAGGGGCTGGAACACAAACACATTTCAAACTTGTCAAATGTTGGCCGACTACCAAGGTGACCACCGAAGCATGGTACAAATATATATGAGTACATGAATTGTGATAATTCTGTGATAATTTGATACCACAAACAATAATGTAATTGCTTATGTTAGCTTGCTAGCTAGCTAACGGCAACACAGTTGATCTCTAGGCACTGATGTTACGTGTTTTGGCTTAAGCTTTATGGTCTTTGAGCTTAAGTTACATTTGGTGTTTATGCATGTTAAATTGTCATTTTCACTGTATAAGGGCAGCAACCATTTACTTGGTAGATCAGCTAGTGATAAAGCCGAGCCAGTAGGCCTATTAGCCTGGATGTTCAAAGATCTAGAAACATGCCATGTAGCTAAGCATGTTCATCTTTAATGTAATAAATAAATAAGATTCACCTCTCATCCAGGAGGCTTCTCCCGTTGAGAAATGATGGTTGCCTTTGATATAGCACTTAAAATTACCATGAGCTGGATGACTGAGAATCTTAACCAATATAGTGTTTGCAATGTACTACATGTAACTGAAGTACCAAAGTATACGATTTGAGACACAGCATATCAGTCAGATTCACCTCTCGCTCCTCCACATCTCCATCCTCTCATCCAAATATTGTCAATTCTGGCTCTAAAAATCCATGACGGCAACAGCCAAAGTGCCAAACTCGAGGCTTCATAACAGTAGTCCACAAACCAGTGGGTGACATCATGATGGCTACTGTGGGATAAAAATCTTTTCTCATGCCAGTTGTATTAGATCTTCACCCACACTTGTCACATCCCCAATGAAGACAACGTAATCAGCCAGTTCAAAGTGAAATGGGTTTACTGTGAGTCTTCAAAGGTTAGGCTACATACTGAGCTGGTCCAGGGAGCAGACTAAACTGTTTCACCATCGCATTCATTTTATGCTGTTCACCCACCCATTGTGGGCCTTTGCTGGCAGAGCCTTCCTGTCGCTCAACTCTTTGATCACCACCCCCTAATTCTGTCACCATTGCTTTTGAACTTCAGAACTCATCAACCTGTTCCTGACATGATTGTTTCTCATCTCCTAGGCATGATGACCTCACCTGATGCAAACACTAACTTGAGTACAGACTGCAAAGGCGTGCACCATTATGTTTAGTTCTACATAGGTTTACAAAAAATATGTGATTAATTATGATTATCTGTTCGTTAATTCTGTTAATACAAGAATAATGATGTATCTCAATTTCCAAATTGTATTGTAGTGGTCCTAATATTAGTGGAAGAATAAGGAAAGTGTAAGATCATACTGTCATCTAAGGTTAGGTTCTCAGCTTTGATCTACCTGTGTGTTTTCAAGCCATATTTTTCACTTTAAATGTTAAAAGTTAGGATGAAAACTGATCAATGTGTTTGGAAAATGTATCTCAGGCAATGTTGTCTGTTTCTCCCTGATTTGCTGCTGAATGGTGCATTTGCAGTTTCATGCTCAGGCAAATTATACCACACCTTAAGCTTTGTGGGACGTGTGAAACAACACGCCATATTGGGTCATTACACTTTGTTTGCAAACCTGCAAATATTGCAATCCCATTTTGAAATCATGTGTGACACTGCATTAAAGAAACTCCAATTTTCAAAAGGGAGTCTGGCATTGTACAAAATGAGATTTGGGGTTATAACTATGATGTTCATTGGGATGAGATCACTGAGCAGTGCTCATGGCATCATTTGCTGCCTTGCAAGCAGGTGGTAGAGCACACTACTGCAGATTACAAATGGGGTTACTGGACTCCACACCATGAAATGTTGCATTGTAATCACCTGGGTGTGATGAGCTGCTCATTGTCATGTCTGCCAGCTACAACTTTGAAATAACTACTCTGTCGGGACTATCCTAAATGCGTTATTTGCTGCAGCCTTTGCTTCCATCTTCACAGGTTCTCACAAGCTGGACAGAGAATGCATTTGTCAGTGCAGTTTAATGTTTCCCAGTGCACTTATCTGTATGGAGAGCATGAGAACAGATGAAGATGCCATCAGTGAAGCATGTATGTCCTGTCAAAAAAATACACTTGCTTTTCATGTTCAAGGTGAATGTTGCAAGTATACTGTATGATAGCAACATGATAGATTGAACACCAGTGCTCATGACAGAGCAGATGAGTCACCCACACAGCACCCGATGATGGAGGAGAATTGTGACACCATCATCTCTCAGGTAGAACAGCACTTTTCACACACTAAGCTGGCTGACAGGTCATTTTTCCTCACTTTTTGTCGGGCTGATTCCTTCCCCTGAGCCTCACTCTGATGTCAAACCACGGCCATTTTGGGAATCAGGAGAAAGTTGAGGTCTGAGTTGGGTGCTCTGTACCTACACTCTGGGCCTCAGGGTGCAAAAACAGTCCTGTCTCCAGTATCATCCATCCACAAGAAGTTCTTAGACAGTGCTTTACCTGACATTCACACAGTCTGCTGAAAATCATCACAAATCCCATATCCGCGGCAGGGAGAAACTTTTCCACCTTAAATAGGATAAAAAGTTGTGCCCTCAACACCCAGACTGAGCGCACTGGACCTGCTATCCACTGAAAACCAGCTGATTCAGCAACTGCAGGACTGCCAAAAGTGAGATTTCTGAGAGGTTTGCACACAGGACGAGCCACTATACTTCTCTTCTCTTCATCTGACCTTCAGCACTGGTGAGTTAAAGTGTCATTTTATCATTATGCCTCTCTATAAAGTGCTATGTCCATGTTCCATTACGTTTCTGTGCTGGAGTGATCACTGCAGATCCTAGCTTTTGTGTTTTAACGTGGAATTAATCAGATAGTTTGTTTAAAAAATGTTTATGGTGTTTTATTCAGTGGCTGAACTGTTTTGTCCCCTTGTACACCTCCTGGGTCATTTGTTTTGCACTCATTTGTGACAATCAAATGCAACAGTGCTTAAATGCAAAATCTGCAGTTCTTTTTCCTGTCTCCTTATTTCCTCCACCTTTCTATTTTTGTGTGAGATGAAGGCTGTTGCTGGTTATTATGTAATCAATGTAACCACCTTTGTACGTACTGTATATAATTGGTAATGTGCTGGAGGAGTCAGCTCCTGCACACAGAAAGAGAGACTGATGCTAACATCCTGTGAAATTAGGAGTGTATGATTCATCACGTCAAGGTGCTCTGCACATTTACTGTATTTGTTTGTTCTCCACCAACGCCCGGAGATACTTATAGCATCATTATACTGCATTTGGTTTTCCCAGAAGAAGGATAAAATATCATCATCAGTACAGCATGTTGACAAGATCAGTAAAGTTTGGGACACAAGCTGTAAAATAATTATCCACACTGTGTCCATAAGCTGGGTGAAATCTCGTTAGAAACGAGATGTTATTGTGCTATAAATTCAACAACTCTTTTACATGTTTAACTTTTACCAGTTAGGCATCGTCTTAAATGCATACACACACAAACAAACAAACACAAACACAGAGTTGCACAGTGAATCATAGTTGACAGGGTGGCTCTACAATTAATGTCACTCCATGTGCTGCTGAGAAAGGAGAAAGCAAACAGGAGTGGTGATGAAAAGGGAAGAACAAGAAGATAGCTTAGAAGTCAAAACCCATGAAAATGTCTCACTAATGTCAGTTGTGGAAAGAAAGTAAATTTACTCAAGTACAAAGCACAATTTTGAGGTCCAAACATTTTATTTGTATATTTCCATTTTATGATACTTTATATTCCCATTCTGCTACATGTCAGCGGCAAATATTGCAGCTTTTATTCAACTTCTAGATTAAGATTTCACATAAGAAACATACAGTATGATAATCTCATAAAAAAGATCCATAAAGATTAAGACAGTGGGTCTTAACCTTTTTGGGTTGTACTTACAAAAAATAAATTGTTTAAATGATCCAATGTACTGCAAAAAAATGACCAAAAAGTTTATACAGATTAGTGCTGAACTTTACTTTTCTTCTTTGTTCTCCCATTAATAATCAATCACGGCCACCCACCACCTCTCCAACTGTAAACAGACTTTCTCGCTCCTTATAGTCATTGCTGTAGATGGGTTTACATTGGAGTTAGTAGAAAGCCTGGTATATCTCATACAAACACTAACGGGTGCACTTCTGACCTACCATACATCCCATTCTCTCTGTTTACCCAGGAAATTTACACTTGCCCCACCTGTCCATCACATCTCCCACTAATGTCAGTCCACCACACCCATCTCATCAAGGCAACTCCACTCACCTGTGGCTCATTACTCCCTGCCTCTATAAATACCCCAGTTTCAGACTCTTGTTGTCAAATTGTTCTTTGTCATATCAATGCAAGACGTTCCAGCGTTTATTCCCGGACTGCTTCCTTGTTGCTGACCTCACCTGTCTCTGACTCTCCTGCTTGGCCTGCTCCCTGGTAAACCACTCAGCCTTCTATCCCCGACCAAGAGCTCTGCTTCCACGTTCCTGGTTTCCATTCGCCTGTTCTCTGTGGCTGTTTGGAGAGACTGCCAGTCAGCTCTGCGCTGTGAGTTTACCTGTTCTGCTGCCTGTGATTTCCTGTACTGTGGATTACCTCGCCACATAGCTGCCCAGTCTGACTCTGTGTGAGCACCACAGCATCCACTCATTGTCACTGCTGGTTCCTCTACTCCTCACCAGTTCTGAACAACCTACTGTCGGCTCCTCACAGGAGTGTTGGTTTTCCTCATGTGTACACTTCTATCGTCTGATATTGCCTCCTGTCTGCTCCATCATGGTACTGCTGCACACTATTGAACTATTGAACTGTCCACCGGACACCAAAGGTTCACCTACTCTCTGTTTGGGTGTGGCATGCCGAAGCTTCTGGACTAAACCTGTGCCTCGGGGAGCCTCAGATGTAGGAGTTGATCTTGCTCACTGTTACACTTGCCTGTTTGTTCTCTGTGTTGCAAGTGGTTTATTAAAGGTCATGACAAACTGTCCTGTCTGTCTTTGGTGCTGCAATGGGGTTCAAACCGCACCCATGACAGCCCTGTCCATCAGTTTCAGATGCAGAGGACCACTGACCAAGCTGCCGTATTTGACGCCCTGGAAAGGAGAACTGTAATGTCATATATGATAAACAGTCATAATCATTACATTTACTTTTGATACTTGAAGTACATTTAGCTGAATTCTCTTGTACTTTTAATTCAGTAAGTTTTAACGCAGAACTTTGATTTGTAATGGAGTATTTTTACGTGGTTGTAAGTGTCTGAACACTTCTTCCACCACTGGCCAATATTGGCTGAAAATATGTCATGTTTTTTAATGGAAAAAACAATTTAACAGATTTAATATGTCACATTAGAAAGAAGACATATTGTGACACAGCATGTCAGTTAGAGATGCCACTTCTTTGCATGTACTGTGACAGCAACACAGGGTTTCCTGACCTTCTCATGCCTCAGGGCCACAGGAGGCAAACTGATCCAACATCACCACTAATTTATTAATCTAAATGTTAGTGTTAACTGGCGGGAAACTGCCCTTGTGAAAGACACCCCCCACGCACACCTCTTTTTTTTCTGAGCGAAAACATCTGTTCTTTTAGTGCCAATTTTGCCCCATTGCCATTTCTCATATAGATTGATTTTATTGGGCTATAAATTTTACTGCAGCCTATATAACGCTTGGGAGAACTGTGTAATAAAACTCCTCTTGCCAAACACAGTCAAAAGGCTTTTAAAAACAAATGAAATAATCTAAGTTTACTTTGTGTGTGTGTGTGTGTGTGTGTGTGTGTGTGTGTGTGTGTGTGTGTGTGTGTGTGTGTGTGTGTGTGAGTGAGAGATCAGTACCTCAATGATCACAAATGTAACTCATGCTTTATTACACGCATGGAGCCTAATAAGGACAACAAATATATAGGTATCGTTAATATAAAGCTGCATAACTCCTCATAGGGATGCCAAGGGAGCTGTTAGGAGTCCTGTTTGTCTGGATTCATGTTCATTGGTGAAGTAGCTGTCGACAGGAAAACAGCCCTCTTGGGGGACAAGCACAAACAACATAAAGCCACAGGAAAAAAGGGGGAAAATTAATAACAAGCAATGAAGAGGCGTTAATGATTTTCCATAATTAGATCCAGTCTTTACTGGCACAAGTGTGCACATAAATTATTATGCCTCCTCTAATTTATTTTTACCCAATCTTGATTTATGGTAAACAAGGGGAAGACAAGTGCTGAATGTACTGTAAGTTTGAAAGGATTCAGAATCTTAAGAAAAACACTTATTCACTTTCTTATCAAGAGTTAGATGAAAGATTTGATGTCGCTCTCATGTCTTTACATTAAATACAAAGCTAGAGCCAGCAAGCCATTAGCTTAGCATAGCATGATGACTGGGATCAGAGGGAAACAGTAAGCTAGTGACATGCTGGAGCTATTTTTTAACTGGATGCAGTGACTTGCAGGACTGTTGTTGCAAGTACGTTACTCTTTGTAAAACCACATTTTGTTGGTTTTATTTGTGCAAGGATAAATGAAAGACTGAGCCTTCGAGGTAGGCTACTCATCATTGGAGAGATTCAGGCTAGCTGCTTCCCGTTCTTCCCAGTGGCTCTCTGGGAATTTTTTTTTTTACCAAATTTTGGGGTGGCACACCAAAACCAACAGCCATAACTGAATTTCAGGAATTCAGTTATGTTTTAATGAGTTATGTATTAATGTTATTTTTCAAATTGGCTGGTTGTCCATCCATCCATCCATTTCATCCACTTATCCGAGGCCGGGTCGCGGGGTCACTCCAAACATCCCTCTCCCCAGCAACACTTTCCAGCTCTTCCTGGGCGACCCCAAGGCATTCCCAGGCCAGATAAGATGTAATCTCTCCAGCGTGTTCTGGGTCTGGCCCAGGGCCTCCTACCAGTGGGACGTGCCCGAAACACCTCTGCCGGGAGGCGCCCAGGAGGCATCCTAATCAGATGCCCGAACCACCTCAAATGACCCCTTTCGATGCAATGGAGCAGCAGCTCTACTACGAGCTCCCTCTGGATGTCCAAGCTCCTTACCCTATCTCTAATGCTGAGCCCAGTCACCCCACGGAGGAAACTCATTTCGTCACTTGTAGGCTGCTCATCCTTTTCCTTAAAAGGACAAATATAGAGCTTTAATTTTGAGGAGTACATTGATTGTAAGAAACAAAACATTTACTGGGAAAGAGCCCTCTCAAGTTTAGGAGAGAGTCGTGGGTATCTCATTGTATCAATTGAGTCAGGGGGGCATGGGCCCCCCCTTAGGGGCACCACTGTTTCTTCCAGTCTGTATTCTAAGGTACAGTAAGCTATTCGCCTGCTGAAGCTAGCTTTATATTGAGCATGAGGACATCAGAGTTGTGTCAATCAAGCAAATAAGCATACTTCCCAAAATGTTAAACTACTTTTACATATTTTTTGCTCCATCAAATCAAACTAAATGGTGAATCTGGGTGGCTACTTAAATCTGTTCATTTAAAGCTATAGTGCGTAACTTCTACAGGTCCATAAATGTCCGTTTCACCCGTGCCACTACTAGAGGAGATGACACAATACTGATTAAGCTGTTCGGCTCCTCTAACATCTCGCGGTATTTTTCAATATATATCATTTTTAGGCCCAATTCCAATCCGATCCCTTACAGACTCACTGACTTAGAGGCGCGTTCATGTGAAGTGCGTGAGTGTGTGAGGGCTGTCCCATTGTCAAATCGTCAAGTCAGTGAGTCAGTGAGTGAGCCTGACTAATGCTGACTAATGCTCTCTATGTTGGTGTCTCCCAGGCTTCTCTTGGTCGCCTCCAGCTGGTGCAAAATGCTGCGGCCCGTCTTTTAACCAGCACTAACAGACGAGAGCACATCACTCCTGTTCTTAAATCCCTTCACTGGCTTCCCGTCCAGTACAGGATTGATTTTAAAATTTT
>NC_065519.1:33086871-33098721 GCF_006386435.1 Epinephelus moara
GGTGTGTGGCTAATGTTACTTTGTGTACATGGTGTGTGGCTAGTGTTACTTTGTGTACATGGTGTGTGGCTAGTGTTATTTTGTGTACATGGTGTGTGGCTAATGTTACTTTGTGTACATGGTGTGTGGCTAATGTTATTTTGTGTACATGGTGTGTGGCTAATGTTACTTTGTGTACGTGTGTGGCTAGTGTTACTTTGTACATGGTGTGTGGCTAGTGTTACTCTGTGTACACGGTGTGTGGCGAATGTTACTTTGTGTACATGGTGTGTGGCTAGTGTTACTTTGTGTACATGATGTGTGGCTAGTGTTACTCTGTGTACACGGTGTGTGGCGAATGTTACTTTGTGTACCGTGACGAGCAGTACACAGTGTTTAGCGCGAGCGTGAAGAGCTACACTCGTTCAGTTTGGTGTTTGGTGGTTTTACCGTAATACTGCGTACAAAAAATAGACAGATGACCGACAACATAACATCCGTGGCTGAGCTAACAATGAAGTTTAGGCTACGGTTACACCAATGCGGTTTAAGAATAATGTCATGCCAGTGCTGAGTATGGGCAGTGTGTCACGCATCAGTCTGCCGCTTGTGGATACAAACTTACAACTTCCATCATTTTCATTACAGTTACGAAAAGTACTCTAAGGGGCCATTGTCATCAACGCCCATGAAGACTGACAGAAACATCCGACCACCTCCTCCCCCATCACTTTCCAGCAATGGCGCTGAATCTCAAAGGTACAGTAGTTTGTGTCTGTGTGAGTGGGTGTCCTAAGACCAACATACAGCTTGAATTAGTAGCTGCATAGCTCTTGTTTTGTAAATATCCACACGTGACATTTCTACATGGTCTTTTGCAGACCAAGTGGGTTTGCTTGCTAATCACATTAGACCCACAAATGTATTTGCACTTGTAGGGATGATATCTTCAACATGCCCAGGGTTGGTGCTCTTCCTGATCAGGAGGATGTGATAGATGTCTTGGAGGAAAGGTAAATCAATCTATAATATCAGCTAAATGTAAAAGAGGAATTATTTATTATGGTCTATTTTTTGGAAATAATGCCTGAGTTACTCATACATTCATATCACCTTTTACATGCAGCATGCACTCCCTGAATATGGAGGACACCCAGATTGTTGATGAGGATGAAGCCAACAACCTCATGAACAGTGTGTAAGTGCTGCTGATAATGTACAGTTACGTTTGAATGCTATATTTGTTGTATTCATTGTGTGACTCATGCACATACACACGAAATTTGGACATTGTCGTGAAGGAAGAATTTATGGCAGCACTGTTGTTGAGTTGACTGTACATGTGAACCAGAATATTTTTCACTACTTTTTCTTTTCCCAATTGTCTTCAATCAATATGGAATACTTACAAAAATGTATTTTTTCTTTTTAGTATTGAGTGGGAGAATGAGGGAGAAGGAAGCACCTCTGATACAGAGCTGTCAAACCCAGAAGAAGATGGAAGCTCTGATGAAGACTATGTTCCCCCTCTCTGTTTGCGGTATGTTTGGTCTGCAGTGGGGCCTAAATGGCTCTAAAATAGTGAGGATATTTAATTGAAGCCTAAATGGCTCTAAAATAGTGAGGATATTTAATTGAACAGTAGTTATTGAAGAGTGCATGTTTTTTATATTTCTGCATAAACTGTTTGTATAACTCATCTAATTCCTAACCATCTCAAAATATGTTGTTTCTCAACATAGATCCGGTGGTTCCCTAAAGATGCCCTTCCCTGTTGAAACACTCCCAACTGTAGGCATTGACGAGATGGTGCACGACTTGAGAGAGAAGGAAGAAACTCCACCTGAGATCACATCTTTTCCTGATTACCAGAAGGTTTTATGCGAAGATGACATTGTTGGCGAGAAAGCTGCAATAGCATATGAGAAAAACCTGAGACAACTTACAGGCTTTCTCAGATTCCCACTGCAGAAATACAAATACAGTGACCCTCTCCTGGGAGTTGAATGTGATGCTGTACAACCCTTTGAGGTGATCATCAAGTCACGGGGAACAGCAACAACTATTGAATGGGTGAGGAAGCTATTATACCACTAAGGTTTTGTGTTTTCCATTGGTTCTAAAGCCATGTCCATCTGGCACACTCTGCCTGCTTCATTTTATATAGTACTACTGTAAAGTTTTTTCAGGTTTCAATTATTTTTGATTTTTTCTTCTTTGTTATTTTTATGCACAGGTGTGTTCGCGAGGTCACAGCCTTTGGAGGTGGAACTCTCAGCCCATTTTCAAGTTTGGCCTTCAGGCAGGGGACTTCATGCTGGCCACCAACATCCTGCTGTCTGGAAACAACTACCACAAAACTGCACTTCTGTTCAGGTTCATGAACATGGGCATTGTTACCAAGTCCACTTTCTTTGCGGTGCAAGACTCCTATTGTGTTGACCCCATCAAGGAGTTCTGGCAGGAGAACAGATCAGCAATCATCAACTGCCTGCGCGCCAAGGATCACGTTGTAGCTATTGGTGAGTGCACAGAGATACATAAGAGGGAAATTAATTGAGTTTAGCACTTTTGAATCAGTTGTAAAGTGTCTCCCGGTAGGTATTGCAATTATTATCAGTCTGCAATTCCCAAATAAAACTCGAAAGCAAAACATGACAAAAACAGGCTTGTTGAAGCAGTATTCGGGAGGTTGGTGCTCCTACTTGCTGCGCCAGCTAGCCTGTTTCTGGTATCATATTCCTTTCAAGCATTATTTGGGATTGAGCACAAACATATTAAACTTTTCAGCAGATTATTTAGCACTACATGGTTCCCTTCTGTATTTCATGTACTCTCACAGATTATAAAATTGTAATCCTATAATGTTACCATGCAGGGCACTGCACACAGTATTGCACGTACACCACTATGGACTGTGAGTCCCGGGACATCATCAACATCACGACAGTCGACAAGAGAGAGACAAACAGGAACTCTGTACGACAGTCGACAAGAGAGAGACAAACAGGAACTCTGTTGCAATGGAGAAAGAAGGCTTCATAAGAACAATGGATCAACTTCTTTCTGAAATACCACTGAAAGAGATGTGCACTGATGCACATGTTCAAATTAAGTCCCTAATGGGTGAGCTTGTACTAAGATCTAGTTACTAATACCTGTAACCCAGCTGCATTTAGGATGAATCACACTTACACCAGTGTTTGGTTTTTGTATGTTACAGATCCCAAGCGTGGGAGGTATGGTGACCGGGGAGTAATCCACACCTTGGACATGTGGCATGGAGCAAAAAGCTTGGCCAAGAAACTACATGCAGTAAGATTGTTATCTCCAGTACACTGTGCACTGACTGTGGATTGACGCATGCTAAAACATAGAGTAACAGCATTTTAATTTTTAACCTTTCTAGGCAGGACAGGTGAAAGGCCAAACAGAAATCCTACAGTGGTTGAAAGACATAGTCAATCACTTCTGGTTCTGCTGTAAGGAGGCACAGAACATGGAGCGGTTTATGGTGTGTACATTGAAAGTGTTGTTATCCACTTACATGAAGCTAGTGATTGGTCCAAAGCATAACTGTAACTGATTGACTATAACTATTGCTCTATTTTTTTAAACCCCAAATAAAGACCAAAACTGAAATGTGAGCCAGTAGCATCTATCTGAGGCACCCATTGGCCACAACATCACTAATATTTTCAGTGTCGGTGCTAAGATGAGCTGTTTTCCTGGTTGCAGGGCCTATGGCGAGGTGTTCTTTACCACGTGACCGGCCGTCATGAGTGGGCTTTTGGGAGGTGCCTTCATGAGCCCCTGAATGATGAAGACCGTGAAAAGGAGTGGATCCAAAAAGATTCACCTGCCTACATGGCACTCATTGGAGTTGTCCTGAACAAAAAGTGGCTAAAAGATGTCCCCAAATTTTTGAACTTCAGGTAAAGGAGATGTACTTGTCCAGAAAGCACTGTGTATGCGGACACTTTGAACAGGTGAATTTCAGAAAAGTAATGCTGCAACATGTTATGATACAATACCTGTTTTTTTGGTCTGTTTTTCATAGGACGACATCTGACCTTGAGACCTTCTACAACCATATTCTATGTATGCAGGCAAACGCTTTGCCTTCTCTCCACCTGTGTATGAAGCCAGACCTTTGTTTGCTGCATTGGACTACAACCACCACAACACCAGACCACCAATGTTGACAAAAGAAGGCAACAGAGTGTATGTCATACTATATTATTGTTTTTTCTTTGCAAATGCTACTTATATTGTATTGTAATATAGTAAACTCAGTATTTCAGCTTTATAGTGTAGCTTTGCCTGACTTGCTGTGTGATGTTTGTTTTGACCCTGTTTTCCACCCAGATACCAGAAAATATACAACAAAAAGTCGAGGAGATACAGCCTTTACACCATCAAGAGCCACAAATCATACAGCTACATCCCGGACCTACAAAGGGCAATCACACGCAGACGTTTGATGTTGAGGAAGGGAGTGCCACAAAAGAGGACCAGTAGGGAGGAAGATCCTAGAAGATTTGGCCTCCTCTCAACTGTGGAGCCACCAACAACAGGGGATTTTCTTCAGAGCCAGGTCTCCAGAGGAGAGGTACATAAAAAAAAACCAGCATTATTGGGTTTCAGAATGTGTCAATTATATCCATAACTGATGCTAATTGCTGCCATGTCTTTTCTAGATTCTCCTCTGAAGAAAGGATTACGGATTGATTTCTGCACACCACTCCATGACTTTACATTCAGTAAAAAACAAGCTTCTTGTAAATATTTGACAGATTGTAATAAAAAGCTAATAAACACTAGATGACATACTTTACTGAAATGAGTGTTGACATTTATTATATTTTCAGATATTGCACTTGTCAAATTGTAAAATGTGTGACAGATGTAAACAAAGTAATTATGAATACAGCTATAAACAGCTAACAAGAAGTAAACAAAGTAAGGCTAAAATGATAAAAACAAATATAAACAGCTGACAAGTAATAAACAAAGTAAGGCTAAAATTATAAATACAGCTATAAACAGCTAAGTAGACAACTATATACAAAAAGCAGAAGGTGCAGACAATAATAAAACAAAATTTGGCTGTTTCACAACAGCCCAGGGATGAAGCCTGTGTAGCTGCCAGTTGGGTCTGGAAAAGTGTCCCGTATACGCCACATGCAGCAGCTTGGGATGACAACACGTTGACCAGCCCGTAGTCTTCCATGCTGCTACAAAACAAATTGTCTGTAAGCTGCATGTCTGAATTCTCTGTTGTCTTGCCCAGGGTGTTGCAGGTCATCCAGTCCGAGATATTCATGTCTGAGCCCCCTTGCCAGTCGCAGAATGCCAGGCTCCAAGCAGAAGAGTTCCAGATGTGTTGTCCTGCTAATGCAGTGCTCTGGGCTTAGCTGGCAGCACTTCTTCTCCACTTCTGTTGGCACTTCCTGACATTTCTGACATGTGCACCACCATGGTTGTGCACTTGTTCTAGCAGCAGAAGGCTCAGGTGGATTTCTGGAGGAGAGGACATCAAACAAGACACCTGGGAAGCTTGTGGCTAGCCTCTCAATGAGGTCATCTCTGACCTCAGACATGTCAGCTAATGCAGCCTGTAGAGGATAAGATTCAATAAGGTTGGCTCACAATGGGGAAATGTAAAATAGGACATAAAGATGACACAGTATAAGTTTTTATGTAAAGAAATGAATGTGTTGAACAAAAAGGAACAAACACTTATTTCATCCAGGTTACGTTGACGGAGCTGGTCAACTCTGTCCCTGTCCTCCTGTTGCAGCTGGTCTGCACCTCTGCCTCTGCCTCTGCCTCTGCCCCTTCCTCTTCCTCGGCCTCGGCCTCTGGAAGGCTGGCTTCCTCCTTGACCTCTGCCTCTTCCACGTCCTCTACTGCGTGGCTGAAAGTCAGAGCTGGCTGGACTGGAGGGGACATCGAAGCTGGAAAGCTCCTAATTTATTAAATGTGTGTCAGAGCATGTCTGGTTTGTTATAAACAGGTAAAAAACATATCTAAAAAAGTACAAAAATACCCCTACAACAGTTGACAAACATTTTTGATATGAATTCAAACCTGTTGTTCTTACACTCCATGTACAAGTACTATCATCAGTGGATAACTTCATGTGATTTCATGATTTTTATGTTTTATTCCTATGTCCCTAGCTGGACACTTGCTGTAGTGGTACAATTTTATATTTCATACAGTATAATTTAATGCCTAATATAACAGCAACACAAACTATGGATACAGTATCAATGCAATAATAACAATAAAATCAATACTGCTTAGATATAATAGTCGTTAGACTGTTTTCAGACACCGTTTTCCACAAATAAAGTCTGAAGTCACCTTCAGTCACATATTTTACTCAGAAAATGTAGTGCCAGTTACACTGTATCCAAAGATTGGAGGAAGTTGTGGCTATGTTTTGCATTCTAAAAAAAAAGAGAGAGAGAGAGTTCACGTGCGTGTATGCCTTGGTGATTTCTTCAACAGCTTGTGTGTGTATTTACCAGTCCTGCCAGTGATGATAAATTTACACTTTTTTTCCTAAACCATATCACGGTACAGTAAATGGTGCAACACAAGCACTGACTCACTTTATGTAATTAGTGGGACTGGCATGGTTACTTTCCTACTTTGTATCTAACATTTTTAGATATTTTCATCGTTTTTCATCAACGAGCAGTTACTGGAGACCGACGGACAACAAATGACTTCTGCTGACTACCACTGGGTCTTTTAATCCACTAACCTGTCACCTACAAATAAGCAGCACCTTGTCTCCCGTTTGTAATAGGCTATTTGCGTTTCTGTGGTAGAAAAAAACACACAATAATTACCTCTTCCGAAGAATCCATCTTTTTTTTCCACCGGCTGTCCTTCTTCAAACAGAATAAAAATGTTGTGGAATCGCGAATCACGGTGGCGGAGGGATAGCGGTGGGGAGTGGGGGCATAGTGGGGGTGCGGGGTAAACCTGGGCATACGTCATATGGAAGTGCCGGCTTATTTGTTGTAATAACGCATTATCCGCTGGGGGGCGACAGAAGTTACGCACTATAGCTTTAAGTGTCAGAAGTTATCAAAGAGCCTGAGGTGACAACCATTGTTGAACAAAAGGTTGTGACTGAGGCTTTGATTCCAGAGACATGTAAGAGCTTAAGTGAAGTCAACAACAAAAGTGTAATACATAGAAATTGCCTTTGTTTGCTCGAAGTACATGTCGAAAAGATCTGATCTGCTTGTCAAAAGGTCCTTCTGTTTTTTTCCTGGAGCTTTGTACCCATGTCATTTTATTTGCTATAATTGATACTGCTTGAACAAGGTCTTCCAGTTTCCTTTGGAGAGACCTGTACAGACTGTCAGTTACAGACAGACGTTTGGCAGGTAGTCGCACTGACTGATGACGGAGAGGCACTGAAGCACAGCAGGGGTTGTCTGACATTGCATTCACACAGACTGACTAGCGAGTCCTTGACAGCTGCACAAGTTCACAGATCTGCACACACATCAATAGAACTCACTACAATCTCAAAGCCAGCTTCAATGATGAGCATGTTGGCCAGGCCGCTAAATGATAGAGGTCAAAAGCTGTTTTTTTTTTCTGGCAGATATTACCACCAAATTTACTACACTTGGACATGAGAATGCACAAATGCATCCAGTGATCAATTTAGTGGGATACAACTAATGGAATATGTTCTACTGATTAATGTGTTAACAACTTTGTTCGAGTAGCGTGGCCAGAAATCATAGTGTGGGTGGACTCAAAGAGAATCAGGAGAGCCCAGTCAGTCCAAGAGCATAAGGTTAGGGTTAGAGTTCAATCAACTGAAAAACAAATTACACCTGGTAGGGGCCACAGCAACATATTGCCTGGCGCACCCTGATAACACAAATACACCAAAAGACACAGCAGGGGAAAAATTCACCAAGCTTGTTGCTACAGAAGTATAATAGCCTGACAGAAGCAGAATCATCCATTGTTTATACTGTGAACCACTCATATCCTTTAAGGGCTGAGGCAGCAGCACAAAACCCCAATACAGGCATCTAGTGTCAGACATATACACTCAGTAAAGTACTTTAAATTGCTTACATGTCACCACTGAACGTATTTAATAAAGGTTTGATAGGACTGACAGAGTTCAGTCTGTCTGCCACCACTGATGCCCTAATGCCAGTTATTTTTATCTTACTCACAGTTGAGAGGAGTACGTGAGGGCCTGTAGGACACGTTCATCTTAGGAAATACAGTATGTTACAGGGGTCACATGTCTAGTGCCTTAATCAATGATGAAAACTCTGTCTCCTTTAAACTGCCCATTAAATCGCAGTACAAACAGTGTCTGTACTGCATCCTTCACAGCCAGTAAGCGGGTGCTGGCAGGTTGTTGCAGGGCTATATTATAAGAAATGTTTGTCTACAGTACTCACCGGCTGATGGGGGAAATAGCACAGGTTGTATCTTTCACAGTTAAATTTAAACTTTCATGAACTCTCACTTGTTCTCATAGTGCAGCTTTGCCATTACATGAACCTGAATCCACTAGAAGCAGCCAGCTAGTTGGGTTTCTGTCACTGTTGTACACTGGCTGACAGAGAAGAATAATAGGCAGATGAATTCCTGACAATTTTACAAAAGTTTGGCAAACTACAGCTTAGTAACAGATCTATCATCAAGTAGTAAAGTTTGGTAAGAATAAACCACAACACCAACAAATCTGCTGGAATCCTTTAAGGCACAGCTAATCATTGCTTTGTGGAACAAAACAAAAAAAAGTCACATATCACAGTGTAATAACTGTTTATGCTGTACAGTTAAAGCAAAACATAAAGTAAATTCCAGGGAGGGAGACAGCATGCACAAGTCGTATTTCAATGTGTCTTCATACAACGGTTATTCTGTAACGAATTAGCACCCCACAAATGGCATTGTCACTATGTACTTAGTATAAAGTTACGTAGGTTGGGTTTAGAAAAGAGAAACATGGTTCTGACGTTGCATACTTAAGGTAAAGTTACATAGTTTATGTAGAGTTATGTAGGTTAGATTTCGGAAAAGACATGTGGCGACTACGCACCCCGAACACCTCTCTCCTGGGGGAAAGCCCTGTGTTTGTTTGACACATTCACCACCCCAACCTTGCATGGATTTTGCTCTTTTTCTTTCTTTAATCCCACCAGAGCATTGGGTTATACCATATAATCATGATATCATATATCATGATTATGTGGGTTATATCTGACTTGTGGTGCATTACATTTCGTAAGTATACATACAAACAGTGCATGAGAACAGCCTGGGTATCTTCATGTTTACAACTAAATGTATAGGAAAAGTGGCCTTCACTTCAGATATTTTAACTCTAACAATACAAATGTGGGATCAGAGTCAGCGGTTGGCAACTTGACAATTATATACCAATATGTTAAACTGCTGTAGCATCTTTAAAATGGGAAACTTCTTTTGTGAAGCCATATTCTAAGTATTTTGTGGCATATTTATTATGCCTTGGTAAAAAAAAAAACACCCAATCTCTCCCTCTTCTTTGTTTATTTCAGGTTATTACTGCCTGAATGAATGGATTTGGTCTCAAGGCACACAGGTAGTTGAGGCTAGACTATTGGCATGATGAATGGATGAGATTCTGGACACCTACACACTCCAGTGTGCTTGACCTTTCAGAAGTGAGAAAGAGAGATTCACAGATTCCTGGTACCATGAAAACTCAACCCAACAGTTTCAGGGAGAGATTTTTTTAGCAATGTAGGCAACACATGCACAATTTGTGCACTACTGTATGTGGGACACAGCTCCTTACCAATGAATGAGCCAAAGGCGAGCATAAGAAGATTTTGTAGAGGAGATTTTTTTTTTTTTTTTTTTACAACACTTTAACAATAAATCATGTTCCTAGAACACAGTGGAAGCACAGTATAGTGGACTCATTAGACTTGGAGTTGCAGTTTGAGAGGTTCTTATCTGTTGGACCAGAGGTTTTATATGGACCTTTTACTTTAGTGCCTTGGTCTTCAACAGGGGGTCTGTTTAATCATTTTTTGAAAGTTTTTTTTTTCCCTTTTAAAAATGAAAATATGTCTGAAAATACACATTAACATGAATCCATCATATTTTGCCTTTTGAAACAACTTGTCTTTGTCCCCATGTCCTGAGCTTCCTCCCTCACCTACCTGAAAAACATATATAGGTCAAGATTGCAGCCCAAGGTCGATATGGCCCTCTGCCCAACAATCTATCTGCCCAGTTTAATATGCGATGTGGTTTCATACTATATATGTTGTAGGGAGTTCCTGTTCTGTCTCTCGTTCAGGTAAGGGGTCCTTGGCCTGAAAAACGTTGAAGACCCCTGCTCTGACGGCACCATGAAGTAAACATTTTTGTTTTTTAGTAAAGTGACTGCATGTATTGGCATAAAAATTTGATACAGGCATGCACAGTCGAACAATGAATTCTACTGGATCTGGTGACTTTTCCTCTAGTGCCACCAATTGTGGTTTGGAGTTTAAAGGCTCTCTAAGTCTTCCTAAGCTTGAAAAGTTTTTGTCACATACAGCAAACATCTCCTCACGATCCGCTAGCTACATGTCCTCTGAATATGCTGTGAAAAAGTCCGGTCTCTGTAGGCAGCCCAGGCTCTGCAAATGGCAGCAAAAACATTTTTGGTCCAGGCTGCACCAACTAGCCAGCGCGAGACCAGCGAAAGCAAGCACACACACATGAACGCGGTGCCCATGTCTCATGGTCTCGCGCAAGCACACATGTGAACGCGGTACCCAGAGAGGCAGTTAGAGCTACAGGTTACAATGAGGATAAAAGGGAGCTAGCTCTGTTGTGTTTGATAACATCGTTGAACATAAACAGAAGTGAAGTGTTTTTGTTGCCATTTGCGGAGAGCCTTTAAGGGGTTCTACAGTATATTGAAATTCAGAGCATATCTATGATTCAGATTCTGAGCTGTAATTGCCTGCAAATAGCTCTCAACATGGGTTGGTTGCCTAGCCGATGGCTAAAAGCCAATGGCATTAACAGTGTGAACAGTGCTAACAACTACAACAGTGCCAGCAGAGCTAAGGGTGGGAATTACATTTCCACAACAACACCATCCCACCACTGTGGGTCAGGACAGCTTTATCAGCAGTAAATCTCTTCCATCTCTGCTCAGCTTACTCCACTCTGTCTTTACATTGCAAATAGTTGCTTGGTGCTACAGTATATCAATGTTCTCAATGTCGAATATGTTGAGCTCCTTCCTCTCAACATAACTAAAGTAGATAGAGTGGCATGACATTT
Source organism: Epinephelus moara (assembly GCF_006386435.1). Lineage (NCBI taxonomy): Eukaryota > Metazoa > Chordata > Actinopteri > Perciformes > Serranidae > Epinephelus > Epinephelus moara. Next base: position 33,098,191 of record NC_065519.1, read on the forward strand.
AGTACAAACATCTATGTCTCCCGAATTGTATCTAACTGACTGCTTTGGTGATCCCTTTCATCTGGTGCCATCACCAGGTCATTTTCAATTGTACAAATTTTTTATTCATGACCAAATACCATAGACTGTATATAAAGATGGACAACACATCTCCACTAACCCCCACTGTACATTATTAAGCCAAAATATCCCAGATTCGGCTGCTGCCATCTTGTGCTGGTGACATAATTTGGAGTCAGAGTCTGTGCACTAGCAATCATAAGATCAAAGCCCGGGCTTTATGACCAGTGTTGGGTAAGGGTTACTTTAAAAGTAATCAAAGTACGTTACTGCGTTACTTTCTAAAAAAAGTAATCAGTTACTTTACTGCGTTACTCCCCGAGTAAAGTAACTCAATTACTTTAAAAGTACTTCCAACGTTACTCCCTGAGAAAAGTAACTCAAACACTTTTAAAGTACTTTTGAGTATTCTACATTTCCTATTGGGCAATGGACCACAGGGCGCTAAGCCTACATTTTTTTGTCTCCAAA